>NW_026869219.1:123408-220190 GCF_020745735.1 Hemiscyllium ocellatum | reverse complement strand
TCACTCTCTTTCTCCTCTACCACAGCTCTCATGGTGCCAGTCACCCAGACTCGATTCCACCCTCGGACGACAGTCTGTGTGAAGTTTTACATTCTCACCGTGTTTGCCTGTGTTTCCACGGGTGCTCTGGTTTCCACCCACAGTCCAACAATGTGGATATTAGGTGAATTGTCCAAGATAAATTGTCCATAGTGCTCATGGATGTGTCGGTTAGGGGCATTAATCAAGGGTAAACATAGGATGGTTTGGAAATGAGTCTGGGTGTGTTACTCTTCGAAGGGTCAGTGTGGATGTGTTGGGTCAAAGGGCCTGTTTCCACACTGTAGACATTCTATGAAACCTATGAACAACAGGAACAGACAGAGAGAGTGGAGGAGGGAGACTTTGATTCCAATTTCAATCTATCTACTTCAAAAACAACATTGCACAGCGATTCAGACAGACGTACACACAAACTGAAATACTGATACTAACACACATAACGCATGCACACAGAGATACGCACATAGATATGGACATTTACGCACAAACACGCGAACATTACCCCACATACAGGCACACACTGTTCTTAATACAGAGATATATAATTTTTAATAAATAAATTATCAATGGTCAGTCGGAGAAGGCAGGAGAATGGGATTCAAAAATATTTTAGCCGTGATCAAATGCCATGGCAGATAAGATGGGCTGAATGGTCTAATTCTGCTGCAGGGTTCATTGCTCATTTGATCTTGTGGTGCCTGGGATTGTCTTTCCACGAGGCCAGTGGAGCCTGAATTGGCTAAGTATTTGACTTAGGAGAGTTAATGGGAATGGGGACAGGTTTGAGGGGCTGGGTGGTTGATACCTGTTTCTGATTGTCCACTCCTTATATATCAAATAGTGGTGATTGATTTGAGGGGACCACATTTTTAGAATAAGGGCATTCCTATTTCTGACTGAGACAGGGATATTTGTTTCTCTTTCGAGTTGTGTGATCTGTGGTGTTCTTGTGCGCAAGGAACAGTGAAGACTGGGTTACTGAAAACACTCAAGGTTGAGTTCCATAGATCTTTGATGAACAAGATAACCATGTTTATTAGGAACAGACAGGAAAGTGGTGTTTAGTTACAATCACGTCAACAATGCATATTCTGAATGGTGCAGCAGGTGCGAGGGGCTGAATGGCCAGCTGTTGCTCCTAACCCATATGTTGTTCTCTCAAGCACTCCATAATGTTACAGGGGTAAAGAAACATCTCTTTTTTTTCTTATATAAGCGCGCAGGCGAAGAACCCGAGGCACTTCAAGGGTAGAGCCTCCCACCCGCCCTCCTCCTCTAACCTAATAATAAGACCCGTTGTGGTAAGCAGGTAAGTGCTGCATTTTGCTTGTTTAGATCTAGTATTTTTAAAGTTTACCTTTTAGAGGGATGGCAGCGAAGGCAGTGCAATGTTCCTCTTGCAACATGTACGAGGTGAGGGAAGCCATTAGCGTCCCTGCTGATTACACTTGCAAGAAGTCAACCATCTCCAGCTCCTCCAAGACGGTGTTAGGGAACTGGAGCTGGAGTTGGATGAACTGCGGATCATTCAGGAGGCAGAGGTGGTCATAGATCAGAGCTTTAGGGAAGTAGTTACTCTGAAAGTTATAGAGAGAAGGGTGACAGTGAGGGGGAGTGGGAGGAAGCAGCCAGTGCAGGGACCCCCTGCGGTCATTCCCCTCAAGAACAAGTATACAGTTTTGGATACTTGTGGGGGGGATGATTTACCAGGGGTAAGCAACGAGGTTCAGGCCTCTGGCACGGAGCCTGTCCCCGTTGCTCAGAAGGGAAGGGTGGAGAAAGGTAGAGCTGTGAGGGGCACAGATAGGCGGTTTTGCGGGGGCGACAGAGACTCACGATTGGTATGTTGCCTCCCAGGTGCAAGGGTACGTGATGTCTCTGATCGTGTTTTCCGGGTCCTTAAGGGGGAGGGGGAGCAGCCCCAGATCGTGGTCCATGTTGGAACCAACGACATTGGTAGGAAGAGGGGTGAGGATGTTAGGCAGGCTTTCAGGGAGCTAGGTTGGAAGCTCAGAGCTAGAACGAACAGAGTTGTTGTCTCTGGTTTGTTACCGGTGCCACGTGATAGAGAGTCGAGGAATAGGGAGAGAGAACAGTTAAATGCGTGGCTACAGGGATGGTGCAGGAGGGAGGGATTCCGGTTTCTGGACAACTGGGGCTCTTTCTCGAGAAGGTGGGACCTCTATAAACAGGATGGTCTACACCTGAACCTGAGGGGCACTGGTATCCTTGGGGAGAGGTTTGCTAGTGCTCTTTGGGAGGGATAAACTAACTCTGCAGGGGCATGGGAAACTGGACTGTCGCTTTAGGGTACAGGACTTTGAGTGTAAGGAGGTTAGGAACAAGGCATCGATCTCGAAGGAGGGTGCCTGTAAACAGGAAGGTGGCTTGAAGTGTGTATACTTCAATGCCAGAAGTATAAGAAATAAGGTAAGTGAACTTGCAGCGTGGGTTGGTACCTGGGACTTCGATGTTGTGGCCATTACAGAGACGTGGGTAGAACAGGGACAGGAATGGTTGTTGCAGGTTCCAGGGTTAAAATGTTTTAGCAAGGTCAGAGATGGGGGTAAAAGAGGGGGAGGTGTGGCATTGCTTGTCAAGGATAGTATTACAGTGGTGGAAAGGACAGTGGAGGGAGACTTGCCATCTGAGGTAGTTTGGGCTGAGGTTAGAAGTAAGAACGGTGAGGTCACTCTGTTAGGAGTTTTCTACAGGCCTCCTAGTAGTCAGAGAGAAGTAGAGGAAAGTATTGCGAGGATGATTCAGGAGAAGAGTGAAAGTAGCAGGGTGGTTGTTATGGGGGACTTTAACTTCACAGATATTGACTGGGAAAGCTATAGCTCGAGTTCGTTAGATGGGTCGGTGTTTGTCCAAGTGTGCAGGAGGGTTTCCTGACAAAATATGTGGACAGGCCAACAAGAGGTGAGGCTATACTGGATTTGGTTCTAGATAATGAACCAGGCCAGGTGTTAGACTTGGAGGTAGGCGAGCACTTCGGGGACAGTGACCACAACTCGGTGACTTTTACTCTAGTGATGGAGAGGGATAAGTGTGCACCGCAGGGCAAGAGTTATAGCTGAGGGCAGGGAAATTATGATGCGGTGAGGCATGACTTAGGATGCGTGGATTGGAAAAATAGGCTTCAAGGGAAGAACACAAATGATATGTGGACTTTGTTCAAGGAACAGCTAATGCGTGTCCTTGATAAGTATGTACCAGTCAGGCAGGGAGTAAAGGGTCTTGTGAGGGAGCCGTGGTTTAATAAGGAATTGGAATCCCTTGTGAAAGGGAAGAGGGTGGCCTATATAAAGATGAGACGTGAAGGTTCAGTTGGGGCGATTGAGAGTTATAAGGTAGCCAGGAAGGATCTGAAGAGAGAGCTAATAGCATGGAGAAGGGGACATGAAAAGTCCTTAGTTAGTAGGATTAGGGAAAACCCAATGGCTTTCTATAGGTATGTCAGGAATAAAAAGATGACTAGGATAGGTATCGGTTCAGTCAAGGATAGTAGTGGGAAGTTGTGCATGGAGGCGGAGGAGATTGGAGAGACACTAAATCAATACCTTTCGTCAGTATTCACTCAGGAACAGGACACTGTTGCTGATGTGAATATTGAGTCACAAGTGATTAGAATGGATGACCTTGAGGTATGTAGGGAAGAGGTCTGGGGAATACTGGAAAGGATGAAAATAGATAAGGCCCCTGGGACTGATGGCATTTATCCTAGGATCCTCTGAGAAGCTAGGGAGGAGATAGCGGAGCCATTGGCCTTGATTTTTATGTCGTCATTGTCTATGGGAATAGTGCCAGAAGACTGGAGGGTAGCGAATGTGTTCCCCTTGTTCAAGAAGGGGAGTAGGGATAGCCATAGTAACTATAGGCCAGTGAGTCTCACTTCTGTTGTGGGCAAAGTCTTAGAGAGAATTGTAAGGGATAGGAGTTATGAACATCTGGATAGGAATAATGTGATCAAGGATAGTCAGCATGGTTTTGTGAAGGGCAGGTCGTGCCTCACAAACCTTATTAAGTTCTTTGAGAAGGTGACCAAGGAAGTGGACGAGGGTAAAGCAGTAGATGTGGTGTATATGGATTTTAGCAAGGCGTTCGATAAGGTACCCATGGTAGGCTAATGCAAAAACTACGGAGGTATGGCATTGAGGGTGCATTAGAGGTTTGGATTAGGAATTGGCTGGCTGGAAGGAGACAGAGGGTAGTAGTTGATGGTATAGGTTCATCTTGGAGTGCAGTTACTAGCGGTGTTCCACAAGGATCTGTTTTGGGACCATTGCTGTTTGTCATTTTTATAAATGACCTAGAGGAGGGGCTTGAAAGCTGGGTGAGCAAGTTTGCGGATGACACGAAAGTCGGTGGAGTTGTGGACAGCGAAGAAGAATGTGGCAGGTTACAGCGGGATATAGATAAGTTGCAGAGCTGGGCAGAAAGGTGGCAAATGGAGTTCAATGTAGCTAAGTGTGAAGTCATTCACTTTGGTAGGAGTAACAAGAAGATGGATTACTGGGCTAATGGTAGGCTACTTGGTAGTGTGGATGAGCAGAGGGATCTTGGTGTCCATGTACACAGATCTCTGAAAGTTGCCACCCAGATAAATAGTGCTGTGAAGAAGGCGTATGTTGTACTGGTCTTTATTGGTAGAGGAAATGAGTTCCGGAGTCCTGAGGTCATGTTGCAGTTGTATAAGACTCTGGTGCGGCCTCATCTGGAGTATTGTGTGCAGTTTTGGTCGCCATACTATAGGAAGGAGTGGAGGCATTGGAACGAGTGCAGAGGAGGTTTACCAGGATGTTGCCTGGCATGGTAGCAAGATCTTATGAGGAAAGGCTGAGGCACTTGGGGCTGTTCTCATTGGAGAAAAGAAGGTCTAGGGGAGATTTGATAGAGGTGTATAAGGTGATTAGGGGTTTAGATAGGGTTGACAGTGAGAACCTTTTTCCGCTAATGGAGTCAGCTGTTACTAGGAGACACAGCTTTAAATTAAGGGGTGGTAGGTATAGGACAGATGTTAGGGGTAGATTCTTTACTCAGCGGGTTGTGAGTTCATGGAATGCCCTGCCAGGAGCAGTGGTGGACTCTCCCTCTTTATGGTCATTTAAGCGGGCATTGGATAAGCATATGGAGGTTATTGGGCTAGTGTAGGTTAGGTAGGCTTTGGTCGGCGCAACATCGAGGGCTGAAGGGCCTGTACTGCGCTCTATTTTTCTATGTTCTATGTTCTATGTTCTATCTCATTCAGCGAGTAGGCATCATGATAATGAGACAGGAGGAGACCATTCTGCCCTCGAAGGAGTTATGCAGGAATATGAAGTCATGCAGCCCGCTAAGTACATTGCACAATGTAAAATGAGGCCATCCAACCTTTCCAGCCTTCTGCCCAGCAACAGGGGAAACCTGGTTAACTATCTGGGAATAAACATTCGGGGTAGATGATTATTTTCAGTTTGTAAAGTTGTAACTTGGTGGAGTGTCTCAGGGATCAGAGTGAGATTATCAACTATTTACAATCTATACCAATGACTTGGATTAGAGGACTGATTGGCTTGGAGCTCAATTAGCTCATTCACCCAGATAGTCATTTAACTGGACATGGAGGCTCTGCAATGGGATACAGACAGAGGACGTTAGTGAGCAAATCTTTGGCAGAAAACAGTATAATGTGGTGTAAGGGAAGTCAGTGTTGTGTTAAAAAGATAAAATAACAGTAATCTGCTTAAATGGAGAAACATCGATGAGCTCATTAGTACAGAGGGATTTGGACGTCCTGGTACATGAGCCACATAAAGCTAGTCAGCAGATTCCGCAAGTGATTAGGAAAGTGCAGCGAATGATGCTGCTTCATGCAAAGGCTATTTGGTATAATCATTGGGATGTTTAGTGCATGTGTACAAGACAATAGTGAGACTACATCGGATATATTGTGTGCAGTAATGAAATCCTAAACTGAAAGAAACATATGCAATTGTTTTAGAAGCTTTTTACAGATGTTTCACTTTACTCTTTGCTAGAATGAAGGCCAGATGGAATCATATGTCATACAGCACGAAAATAGACTGATCTGCACCGACTAGATATTCCACTCTGATGTAGTACCATTTGCCAACATTAGACTATAGTGCTATAAACCCTTCTTATTCATACACCATTCATTGTCTCTTAAATGTTGTTATTGTACTACCCTCCACCACTTACGCTGCCAGCTCATTCCATACACACATTACCCACTGCATAAAAAATTAACCCTTCAGGTATCTTTATAATCTTGCCCTTCCCACCTTTAATCTGTACCCTCTGGTTTGGACTCCTCCGGCCTTGGAAAATAATCTTGGCTGTTCCCCGCCTCCATGCCCCTCATGGCCTCTACAAGGTCAGAACACTTCACGCCTGAGATTGAGAGATGTTCATATTGAATCATATAAGCGCGTGAGGACAGTTTATTGGTGCGTAGCTAATGGATGAGAGAATAGAACTAAGGATTTAGTTTTAGAAAACAACATACTCATTTTAATACAGGGATTTAGAAGACATAATTTTTTTGTTCAAAAATTAGGTAGACACATATAAACATGCCTTCAAATTATAAATAACAAATCATTTCAAAATGGAGCAGATAACAGGGATGGAGTCATGTCATCAGGGGAATGTTCAACCAGACCTGACATAGTCCAGGTTGGTGTTCAGGTCACATTATTGCAGGTTTCTGATTAGAGAGGGAGAAAATGTAACCTGTCATAGAAGCAAACGATCATTGCTCTATCTCGACTTGTACTTCTCGACAGCAACATATGAGAGCTGAAAACCAATCAAACATCTTTAGCACTTTCTGAGGGTTCCTGCTGAGGATTCATTGGGATCTCTCCACTGACTGCAGCAAAGGGGATTCAGCCAAATCCAACTGTTACAGGAGAAAGCCCAGCGCTAGCAGCTTCTGTGAGGCCGAATAGCTTCAGAGGCAGAATAACAATTGAAACATTTTCAATTTTAATTTTGTCATGAAATTAACAGTTGTTTGGACAAAGCTCTTCCAAACTAATATTCTGCAAAGTTTCATTTTTTTCTGTTCTGCCTTCAGACGTGTGTGTACGTGTGTGTGTATGTGTGTGTGCGTCTAGGTGTACGGGTGTGTGTTTTTCTGTGCATGTTTCTACGTCTCAGATTTATAGAAAATAAATGTTGATGTACATATTGTCAAGTCCAAATTGTATATCATTTATGCATCCATCATAATTCGAGTAACGTTGCTTTTGTTTTAGATTAGATTATTTTAAAATTTAAGAAAACCTATCTGACTTTGTCCCTAATGCTGCACACGACCCAGTCTGAGACGGATATCATTTACAATATCACACACTTAGTTGCACTGATAATTTGTCGTGACCTCTGGAGGAATTGGACTAGAAACAGAAACAATGACTCTCAAACGTTGGTAGGAACAGGGATAAGGAGGAATTCTCAAAAGGCCATTGAGTGGGAATTCTCTGCCCCACAGGTTTGTAGTACCTGTGTGTTTGCATTTACTCAAAGACGTGTTAGTTGACTATTTGATGGGAAAGTGACTCAAAGATAATGATCTGCAGTTGGGAATGTGGGACTGGAACCGCAATCTGATCAGACACAATCTTAGTTCCTGGTGGGGCAGGGACCCACACCTGTTTCTCAGTTCGACTTTGTCCCATTCCATTCAGTCCCTCAATCTGCTACTCGAGAGCAGTTGGATACCACTTGCTCCTACTGCCTGGTGTACTGGAACCGTGGTTACCATTCAGCCCATGAATACAGTCAGACATGATTTGGTGTGGGTTGGAAAACGTTCTTGCGAAAAGAGTGGGTGTCATTGTGAAATAGTCCCCTCCTCTCTCTTTACAGATGTTCCCCTGGTTCCATTTATTGGTCATGTTGTAGACCTGGATTCAAAGTGAATGCTTCCAATGCACACACGGGGAGATCGCACAAACGCCACAGATTGGAATTGAACCCAGGTCCCTGGCACTCTGAGGCCGCGGTGTTGTGCAACTGTGCCACCCAATGATGGACAACACGTTTATTATATTTACATGCTTACTTGCATCAGTCAATTCACTGGAATACTCTCACTCAGTCTGTGTAAGCCTGGGGAGCCTTTATATAGCAGCAGAGGACAATTAAATAAAACAATAAAGTGGTGAACTGAAACATGTAAGCTAGCTCGCCCTAGAACAGAAGACTGCGGGGGTTTTGCTAAGATACATAAAAAGACTAGAGGCAAAAGTGAACATTCGAGAACAAGAAAATGAGGCTGGCTACTGAGAAATGGAGGACAAAGAAATGGAGGATGAACTGAACAGGTTCTTTGCATCAGTTGTCACAATGATAGACTCTAGGAACATTCCAAACTTTCAAGAGGGTCAAGGGCAAAAGTTGAGTGTAGTGATCGACACTGAGGAGAACGTACTGGGGAAGCTGCAACGTTTGAAGATTGATAAATTACACAGGCTGCAGGATAACAACCCAACGTTCTGAAGGAAATAGCGTAGGAAATTGTGGAGGCACTGGTGGTGAATTTTCAGATATAACTGTCGTCAGCGAGAGTCCCAGAGAACTGTAAAATGTACAATACAAAATCTGTGTGAAAGGAAAGAAGGAAGGCAAAAGACAAGAAATCATAGGCCAGTTAGCCTGACATCGGACATTAGTAAGTTTTAGAGTTCATTATTAATAATGTGATTGCAGAGTAGTTGTAGGTGTATGGTAAAATAGGGCTGAGTCTGCATGGTTTCATCAAGGAGCGGTCCTGCGTGACATTTCTGTCAGAAATCTTTCAGAAGGTAATGAGCAGGTTTGACCAGATCTGTGATTTGATTAACTCATAGGGACTCTGCTAAAAATCAATCTGCATTAAATTGAATTTTGTTAAGGCATTTGGATGTGAGCATAAGAGATATAGTTAGTAAGTTTGCTGATGACAACAAAATGTAGTGGACAGAGAAGGTTACCTCAGATTGCAAGAGGATCATGATCAAATGAACCAATGGGATGAGAGGTGGCAGGTGGATTTTAATTTAGATAAATGTGAGATGCTGCATTTGGGAAAGCAAATCTTGGCAGGACACATTTCCTTAATGGCAAGGTCCTCGGGAGTATTGCTGAATAAAAAGACCTTGGAGTGCAGGTTCATATCTCCTTGAAAGTGGAGTCAAATGCAAATAGGACAATGAAGGAAGTGTTTGGTATGCTTTCCTTTATTGGTCAGAGCATTGAATATAGGAGTTGGGAGGTCATGTTGCGGTTGTATAGGACATTGGTTAGGCCACCGGTGGAATATTGCGTGCATTTAGGGACTCCTTCTTATCGGAAAGATGTTGTGAAACTTGAAACGAGTCAGAAAAGATTTACAAGGATGTTGCCAGGTTTGGAGGATTTGCGCTATAAGGAGAGGTTGAAAGACTCGGGCTGTTTTCCCTGGAGTGTCAGAGGCTGAGCGGTGACATTATAAATGTTTGTAAAATTATAAGGGGAACGGATTGGATAAATAGACAAAATCATTTCCCTGAGGTGGACAGTCCAGAACTGGAGGGCGTAGGTTTAGGGTGAGAGGGGAAAGATATAAAAAGAGACCTCGGGGCAACGTTTTCACGCAGAGGGTGGTACGTGTATGGAATGAGCAGCCAGTGGAAGTGGTGGAGGCTGGTATAACTGCAACATTTCGATGGTATCTGGAGGGTGTGGAGGGATATGGGCCGGGTGCTGGCAGGTGGGACGAGATTCGGTTGGGATATCTGATCAGCATGGATGAGTTGGAACAGAGTCTATTTCCATGTTGTACATTTAGTTGACTCTGTGACTTTATTGTTTACAACTTGCATAAGCATAAATAGAAAAACAGTCAATTTTTAAAAGAAATCAGAACTAGCTAAATAAAATAAGAATGATGTGTCGAGTGATGCGCTGTGTATGCATCATGTGGGAGCTGGTAGACACTGTTGTAGATTCATGTGACCATGTCTGCAGGAAATGTTGGTTGCTGGAATAACTCCAGGTCAGAGTTGAAAGGCTGGAGTCTGAGCTTCAAACATTGTGAGACATCAGGGAGGTAGAGAGTTACCTGGATACTGTTTCAGGAGACAGCCAGGAAGGGAGAGAAACCAAAAGAGGAAATGCTGGGAAATCTCAACAGGTCTGGCAGCATCACTAAAGAGGGAGAAGAGCTGACGTTTCGAATCTAACTGACCTTTTGTCAAAGCTAAAAAAAAAGGAGAAATAGGGAGTTATTTATACAAGGCTAAGAGAAGGTGAGTCATGGCTCCAGAAGCAAAGGTAGCAATAACGACGTGATAACGACAGTGCATAGAGAGATTATAGGGAGGTTAGCAGCTATGAATGACCAAGGATGAAGTCAGGGCAATGTGACAAATTGTGTTGGGGATTGGGGTATGAGTGAAGCAGAGGCAAAATGGAAAACACGGGAGAAGGGTAGCAATGGGCGAAGAGGGGTGGAAAAATGTGATGAGAGAGTGGGGAGACAGAGAAAGAGAGACAACCAAGAAATAAGAAGGAAAGAACAGTGAAAAAAATAAAAAGATGAAATAAAATTATGGAGCAGAATGAAAACAAAGGAGTCGAGACTGGATAATCACCTGAAGTTGTTGAATCCAATGTTGAGACCAGCAGGCTGTAAGTTGCCTCGTCGGAAGATGAGATGCTATTCCTTCAGTTTGGGTTAAGCTTCACTGGAACATTGTAGCAGGCCAAGGTCAGACATGGGGGCATGGGAGCAGGATTGTGTGCTGAATTGGCAACCCGCAGGAAGGTCCAGGACCTGATTGCATACAGACCGAAGGTGCTCAGCAAAGCGATCACCCAATCGGCGTTTTGTCTCTCCGATATAGAGGAGACCACATTGGGAGCAACGAATACAATAGACCAAATTGAAAGAGGTACAAGTGAAACGCTGCTTAATCTGCAATGAATATTTGGGGCAGTTGATGGTGAGCATGAAAGAGGTTAAGGGGCAGGTGTTGCACCTTCTGCGATTGCATGGGAAGGTGTCGTGTGTGATGGGAGAGGAGTTAGGTCCGATGGAAGAGTGGACTAGGTTGTCCCGGAGGGAACGATCTCTGTGGAATGCAGACAGGGGAGGGAAGGGAAGATATGGTTTGATGGCGTTGTGCTCGATTTTGTGAAAATGGCGAAGGATTATTCTTTGCATGTGAGGGCTGTTGGGGTGAAAGGTGAAAACAAGAGGGACCCTATCGTTGTTCTGGGAGGGGAGCGAGGGGGTGAGGGTCCTGGCGTAGGAGATGCACTGCACACTGTCGATAGCACTGTCAGCAACTGTAGGTGGGAAGCCACGGTTGGAGAAAAAAAAAACAAATATTAAGATCACCATTTTGGAAAGTGGCCTCATCGGAACAAATGCGGCGGACGTGAAGACGCTGAGAGAAAGGAATTGTGTCTTTAAAGGATGTAGGGTGAGAAGAGCTGTAGTCCAGCTAGCTGTGGGAGTCAGTGGGCTTGTAATGGATATTAGTGGATCGACTATTGTCGGAAATGTGGACAGAAACGACACTGAAAGTAAGGCAAGTATCAGAGATGGACCAGATAAAGGTGATGGAGGGACGGAAACTGGAAGCGAAGTTTATGGGTTTTTATAGGTCAGGACGAGATCATGAAGCCACACCGAAATAGTCATCGATGTACCGGTAAAGCAGTTGAGGAGGGGACCTGGGTAGACCTGGAACAAGAAATGTTCCACATACCCCATGAAAAGGCAGGCATAGTTAGGACCCATTTGGGTATCCATTGCTACACCTTTGATTTGGATAAAATGGGATGAGTTGAAGGAGAATTTGTTGAGAGAGAGAACAAGTTCAGCCAGGCAGAGAAGAGTGGTAGTGGATGGAAATTGTTTGGGTCTCTTTTCGAGAAAGAAGCGAAGAGCTTTCAAGCCAACTTGGTGTGGGATGGTGGCGTAAAGAGTTTGCAGATCCATGGTGAATAGAAGGTGGTTAGGGCGTGCGAATTGACAGCTATCATTGTGTCGCAGGGCATCAGAGGAACCCTGGATGTAGTTGGTGAGGGGGTGAACCAGAGGAGTAAGGATGGAATCAAAGTAGGAGGAAATAATTACAGTGGGGCAGGAGCATGCTGACACAATGGGCCTGCCGGGACAGCCCTTCTTATGGATACATGTAATCTTATATTTTCAATGACTGACCCACACATCCCTGGACACTATGGGCAATCTGGCCTGCCCAATCCACCCTAGGCTGCACATGTTTGGATTTTGGGAGGAAACTGGAGCACGGGGAAGACATCTACACAGACATGGGGAGAATAGTCAAACTCCACACGGAGAGTTGTGTGAGGTTGGAATTGAGGTCAGCTCCTTGATGATGTGAGTCAGCAGTATGAACCACATGTCTACCATGCTCCTCCGTTAGTTCTATTGCGTGTGGCTGACTAAAGAAATCTGCCTGACCTGTTCCTATCACTGAATCTGACTCTGACTGAGATCTTTATTATCGACCTTTTCACCAAGCTGGTTACGTTTAAAGTTTGGTGTGAGCAGTGGAGGAGTGGGACGAGAAAAGGAAACAGTGGCACCCTGCAACCTCAGTCAGAACAGGAATGAAGAGAAATTCACAAAGTGGGATTTCATTCAAGTGGGAATTCTCTTCCCAGAGGTTTGTGATGGATGAAACTTTATATTTAGGCGAGCTTGACTTCGTCCAGGTGAATCATAGATAATGGTGCATGGAGACAAAAGTGTAGCTGGGACCACAATGAGATGAGCCACGATCTTATCTACTGGTGAAATTGTGTCAAAGGGCCGAATGACCGCCTCGTGTCCCTCCGTCCTGTGTTCTGATGTTCCATTCAGCCCTTCGCACCTGTTACACAGGGGCAGACCAAGACCACTCCAATTGTTAGGTGTAGTTTCGGAAATGTACTTGGAAAATCCAGTGTGGACAGGAAGTGACCCCACCCCAATCTCTCTTTCCAGTCTTTCCCTCTTCTGATCCAGATGTGAGTCATGTTACAGACCCAGATTCACTGTGAATACAGCCCACATATCCTATCCAGTGTTAACTCAGACAAATCCTCTGCTCTCCATTTTTACAACATTATACATTCCAGGAAAACAAACAGCTACTTTTGAAAGGAATAACATGGGAACATAATAAATAGGATCAGGAGCAGGCTATTCGGCCCCTCAAGTGTGCCCTGTCATTCAATAAGAACATTGCTGACACACCCCACAGCTCAACTCAACTTTCCTGCTAACCCCTTGTTTCCCTCACCTCGTTGCTGTGTCAAAAGCCAATCTACCCTGTCGGTAAACACATTCAGTGACCCAGCCCCCACAACTGTCTGGGTTAGGGAATTTAAGCCATTCACTACTTTCTGAAAGAAGACTTTCTTTGCATCTCAGTTTGAAATCGATATCACTTATTCTGTGTCTATGTCCCCGAGTTCGAGACTCTGCCCTAGTGTGGAACCATATTTCCAAAATCGACCATGTCAAGCCTCCTCTGTATCTTGCACATTTCAGTGATATCACCCTCATTCATTTCAACCACAATGGTAATCATTTCACCATTTTAGATATTCTCAATAATTCAACCCTTTCGTCCCAGCAACCCGCCGAATGTACCAATCTAGTTACTTGCTGCATCAGCAAGCTGACTTTATCTTTCAAACACAGGAACACGCTAATCCCTTCACGCTGTTCCCTTTTTGCGAGTCCTTTTCGTTTAATAACGGCCTGCCTTTTAGTTCTCAGTGTCATCCACAAACTCAGATGTTCTATTGCACTCAGCTCCCGCCGTCAGGCTATCAGTGTAGATTGCAAATAACCGATACCATCGGACTAATATTCGTGGTATACCAGTAGATACATTTTATCATAAAGATCCAGTACTCCTGACTCTCCGATTTCTAAGTGTTAATCAATCATCATCCCATGCTAATACCGTATCCATCATACTGTGAGCTCCTGTCTTATGCAAGAACCTTTATTTTGTGATACCTTGTGGAAACTCTCTGGAAAGCCTCGGATCTAATAGTTCCCCTTTACCAAGTCTGCTTGTTACATTCCCAGGGATCTCCAGAAAATGTTTGCTTGATTTTACAGACAAAATATTGTTCCCGTTTCACAAGACCATGCCTACTCTTGAGAAGCTTTTCTAAATGCCCTGCAATTCCTTCCTTAATAACAGACTCTCGCAGATTCCCAGCAATAGTGGTTAGGCTAAATGGTTCCTGCCTTCTGTCTCAGTACTTTCTTGAAGACAAGCACCACATCAGAGGGTCTCCAGTTTCGCTGGAAAAATCCAGAGAGTTATAGAATATTTCACAGTGCCACCAGTCACTCTGTGAACACGTCTTTTTAATCCAGCTATGAATGACTGCTGATCTGTCTATCCTTATTGTTATCTGTCTGTTAACAACCGGTTCCTTGTGTTAGAAACATTTCCCTCCTATTACCATTTTGTTTATATCATTGAAATGCCTACAGTGCCTTTCCCTGTGGGGAATGTTGCAAACTACTGGTGTAAATTATCTGCTTGTTCCCAGTAGCCAGTTGCCCAGTCACACCCTCCAAATATCCTAAACATACTTTCCAGACGTCATTTCTCCAAAAGTCGCACACTCATCTTGAACTTCTTTATTAACACTCGGAAACGCTCGAGATGCATGTTTCTATGTTTCTTACCAATTTACTTAAATAATATCTTTTCTTCACTTTTCCTCGATTTATGGATTCATACAGCCATATCGTGCACAAACAGACCTTTGGCCCAACTTGTCCATGCTGGCCAGGTATTCCAAACAAACGTAGACACCTCTGCTTGCATTTGTTAAATATGCCTCTAAACATTTCCCATTCATATGTTTGTCCAAATGTAGATGTACTTACATACACCACACTTCCTCTGGCAGCTCATTCCATGCACACACCACCCTCTGCGTGAAAAAGCTGCACATTTGTCCCTTTAAATCTTCCCCATTTTAACTTATAACTATGAACTCCCCTACCCTGTAGGAAGTATCTTGGTTATTCACCCTATCCAGACCTCCGATGATTTTATAAACTTCTATAATATCATTCCTCAATCTCCTACACTCCATCTGATTCTAACTTCAAGAACATGGATTTAATAATAAGCACTGCAAATTCGAAACAACATTAAAAATGACAGGTAAACAACACTCAGCCCCAAACTTAATACTGTTATTTATTTTCTCCATGTTGCAACACTCAGACAGCATGAAACTCTTACGAGCGCCAATAAGAAGCCAAACACCTGAATTCCTTTGTCTGAAGGGGGTGATGATGTCTAGAGTGAAAATGTATCACTGGCCAGATCTATATAATACCACATGGTCATCATTCTCCTTCCTGGTTTCCCTATGACCTTGTGTGATTGTATCCTCTTTATCTTGCACTCTATACACAGATGCCTTTCCCCCCATTCACATCTTAATTTCAATCCTTTTTGCATCATCTTCTGGTTCACCACTGCTAAAAGCCTGTTTTCCTTTTGCCACACACATTTTTTTCCCTGCCACCCACCCCCCAACTCTGTTAAGGGATTAAATAGACCATTTTCCAACCCTTTTCACTTCTGAAGAAGTGTCACATTGGACTTGAAACGCTAACGTTGTTTCTCTATATCTGCAGATGCTATGAGACCTGCTGAGTTTCTCCAGAAATGAACAGGCACAGCACAAATTTTCAATTAAACAAATAACTGTGGATATTAGAAATAAAATTGCACAGACTTCTGGAGAATCTGGGAGCTTTATAGAAGGGTCACTGAACTTGAAAGATTAACTCTGCTTTCACTCCACAAGGTGCTGTCAGACCTGTTAATTTTCTTCAACAATTTCTCTTTTTGAACAAGTTCCAAAGGTGTGTGTCAAAACTGCCCAAACGCCCTGTACAACACGTGTTACCACACACTGGGAAGTGAACAATCACACCATGTGCACACATTCATTGTCTCTGAAACTGCATACAGCTGGCCTCACTGACACGACAAAGGTCTTAATCAGGGTCAGGGAGAGAAACAGAGGGAAACACATTCACTTCAAACACAGGTGAAGGCCTTATAGGAAAGGAAACGATTCAGATAAATATGTTATATTATTTTATTAATGTGACAAATTGGAGGCGCGGCACGTGGGAGAGACCCTGAGCAGAATGTGAATATGAAAATGGAAGTGTTACCACATCAGAAACCAGATTAGGTCACCGAGTACAGGGCTGATGGGTGAATGGGTCTCGTTGTGAACTGGGGTGACAGTCAGTAGAATTGAATTGCAGATTTTGCAGCTCAGAATGGGTTATCATCTGATGCTGTAGACCACAGCAGCAGCAGAAGCAGCGTTGTATTCAATCACAATCTGTAACTTTTGTTTCCCCGGGATAATCCATCAGTCTACCATTACCATCAAGGTGATGTATGGTTCAGTGAAGAGTGTGGGTGAACATGCCAGAGTCAGAACCATGAGTACCTATCCCTGATGACAGCCCATTAAAGCTATGGTACTTGACTGGTTACTTTCTAACCAGCAGAACTAACATTTGATCAAGAGAGAGAAGTTATAGCAAAACGAACAGATCAGATCTGCACTCTGCAGTCCTGCCACATTCAGGCATAAATGTCGATGGACCAGAAAACAACTTAGTGGAGTGGAGGACTCCACGAATATCCCCCTCTCAAGTAAAAAACAAGTATGCAAAATCTGGGCCATTCTCAGCCAGAAGCGTTGATTCGATGATACACCTCACCCTCGCCATGGTGCCCACAGAATCTCAGATCAGTCTTCAACCAATTCGACTGCCTGCACATGACATGAAGAAACAGCCGAACACAGTAGATATGGCAAAGTCAATGGGCCCTGACCTCATTCCTGCAATAGGACTGAACACTTGCGCTGCACAACAAGCCGTGTCCCTGGGAAGCTGTTTCATTCCAGCTGCAACTCTGACATTTGTCTGGTAATGTGAAAAATTACTCAAATCTCTCCAGACCCCAAAGAAGAGAATAAGTACGATCTGACCATTGTCCACGCCCTCAGTGCCATTACGATAGTCAAATTGGTGGAGTTCTATTAGACAGAGCTGTCAAGCGATAAAGAAATAACCTGCTCAGTGTGGTTTCCGATGGGGCACCATGTAGAGATGATGCTGTTGAGGAAATATCACTGGAGTACTAATCCAGACGAGGCTAATGCTCTGGCAGCTGGTGGAAGTTAAAAACTGTTAATAACACATCGAGATGTAAAATCTGGTGTCACAATAGTGACCTTGAAGCCAATGTCCATTGTAAACAGCAACTTGCTTCCCCAATGTACTTTCAGGAAGTGAATCTCCCGTGCTTTCCTCGTCTAGTCTAAAAGTGACTCCAGACACACCGACATGTGATCAACATTTCAATGGTCTCTGAAATGGCCAAGCAAGGCACTCAATTAATGTAAAACCAGATAGAACAACCAGCAACAAGTTTGGTTTTGGAAAAGAGAACCGGAAACACAGTCTTGTCGCCAGTCAGATGCTGCCTTCCTAATATTTGAGAGCTTGTGACAACAGCTACAGAGCCTTTTCTACAGACTGCACAGAAACATCGGGAAAGGAGGAGGCCATAGACACATTGAGCCTTTCCTTCTGGTTCATAGAGAAAATATCCTCAATGCAGCTTCCCCAGACAGTGTTCATATCACTTAGTAGGTTTAAACATAGGGAAATATAAAATAAGAACTGCCGTAATTCCTTCAGTCAATTAATTTTGCTCCTCCATTCAATATACAGGCAGTCCTGCCACATTCAGGCATGAATGTCGATGGACCAGTAAACAACCTAGTGGAGGAGAGGACTCCATACCTATCCCCATCCCAAGTAACGGAATAGTCCTGTACACGATTTGCCTGCAACACAATTCGTGAATTGTGACGCTTATTTTTAACGCAAGCTCCTGTTCACTATGACGTAATTCCATCTCTGGCACCCGCTGAACAGCAAAACCCAGCCTCTCGATCCTCTGTCTCCAAAATGCACCCTCAGTATGTTCAGCTATAACAGGGATGTAATCAGATCTGCCAGCCTTGAACCTTAGCCTGAAACTTTGAACTGCAGTCTAAATTTAGAAGGAACTTTATTTCAAACAGGGGAAGAATCTTGGGGAGAACTGGAATCCCGTGTCTGCATCACGTGGTCGGTCAGCCCCGCGCACTTTCTGGAAAAGTCTGTGGTGAAAGGTACACTGCTGTAGTTAGTGACAGTCGTGTGAAAGTGTTCCTTTTACTGTACTATTTAATTACAGCATGTGATTTAAAGATTTAATTAGACTGTGCTGGTGTGCGTTTTAGACTAACTCTAATTTTTGATTGTTATTGATATTTCATGGGGTTCGTCCCATCCGCTCCACTATCACCTGATGAAGGAACGTCACTCCGAAAGCTAGTGTGCTTCCAATTAAACCTGTTGGACTATAATCTAATCCTTCTGAATCACATCCCCCTCATCCTTCTCTGCTCCAAAGTAAACAACCTGAGCTAATCAACTCCATCTGAGGCAACATCCTGGTGAACCTCCTCTGCACCCCTCCAGAGCAATCACAAACTTCATGCAACGTGATTCCCAGAACTGTACACAGTATACCACCTTGGCCTATCCAAAGTTCTGCATTGCTCTTTTAATCTGTGCCTCGATGAACAAAGGCCTTGTTTATGATCCCCTATGCTTTCTCAACTAGTGCACCAATCTGTTTCACCACATTCAAGGATGTGTGGAGATGCAAACTCTGAGGTTCCTAGTCTGCTGCCATTCATTGAGTCGTCCCCCGTCTGGTTCCTTCTTCAAAAGTGCAACACCTCATATTTATCAGGGTTACATTCCATCTACCATTGATCCACCCATCTAACCATTCCATCTGTATCTTGCTGTAACCAACCCGCCAATCTTTGTGTCAAACGCAAACTGATTTATCACACTCTTCCCACCCTCTCTTCCGTATCCACAATGGGATCATCTATGATGACCACAAATAATAAGGTTAAAGATCACACAACAGATGATACTCCAACAGGTCTATTCGGAGGCACTAGCTTTTGAAGCGCTGATTCTTCATCAACTGGTTGTGCACTTTGAAAGCTCGGGCCTCCGAATAAATGTGCTCGGTCATAATCCAGTGTTCTGTGATTTCTAACTTTGTCTACCCCAGTCCAACATCAGCACCTCCATATCATAAATAATAAGGGACACAGCACTGATTTCTGTAGTTCACCATTGGATACTGGCCTCCAATCACACAGGCAGCTTTCTACCACCACTCTCTGTCTCCTAACACTAAGTTGATTCGGATGCAACTTGGAAGTCATAATAGGTCCTACCTGTTGCCTGATTATTCTGTTGCAATTGACATGCGGATAGAATATCTGGAGTTCTCTTTAACCTTGCCCTGCCATGAAGTTTCCATGCCCCTGTGTTAGTCAGTCCCCTTATTGCAGTTTTAAATGACCTGTGCCTTATCCTGCCATTATTTGCATTAAATGTAGAGTAGACAGCCAGAGAAACATTTTGATTATTTCCAATTTGTCACACATTTAGTGAATTTTCTAAATTTCACTGCGATCATCTTTCATTATTTGGAATTGCAGAGAACACAAGCTGCGTTTCCTCATCAGGCAATCTCACCATCTGAGGGACGAATCTGGAGAATGTCCATTGCACTTTCTCTGTGGACAATCTATTCTTTCTCAGATTGGGTCACCAATACTGTACACAGTCTTCCAGGTAGAATCTCACCAAGATGCTGTGCAACTGCTTCAACATGTCCTTCCATGTATACTTCGGCAAAACAAACTTTATGTTTCCACTTACATATATTCCTCTAAATATCTTTAAAACAATTCTGAAGTTTACCATTATGATTTCCCTTTCAGAAGTGAATACTGACTCTCTCCAATGTTGCTGTTAATTTCTAAATATCCAATATCACATCCTATATCGTAGATTCCAATAGTTTCCCTTCAGATCACCACTTAATTGGTCTGCAGCTCTCCACACTATCTCTTCACCCCTTTGTAGATGCTATTCATCTACCATGCTTTAATTATGTTTACTAACTTCCATTTATGTGCAATGGCTTCCGGCCTCTACAAAATAAACAGGAATATAAAACACAGTGCTATTCTCCTGCTCATTTATTTCTGACAGTTTGATATGAATTACATTTCTTTCGTCATACATCCAGTGAAGTTATTTGGGTGGAACTGAAAAATAAGAAAGGGATGAGAAATTTAATGGAATTGTATTTAATCCCCTAATAGTCAGAGGGAAATTGAGAAACAAACTTGTACATAGATCTTAGCTATCTGTAAGAATAGTTGGGTAGTTACGGTAAGGGATTTCAACTTTCCAAACATCGACTGATATAGTGTCAAGGGTTTAGATGGAGAGGAATCTGTTAAATGTGTACAAGACAGTTTTCTGATTCAGTATGTGAATGTACCTGCTAGAGAAGGTGCAAAATTTGACTTATTCTTCGGAAATAAAGCAGGGCAAGTGACTGAGGTGTAAGTCAGGGAGCACTTTGGGGCCAGCGACCATAATTCTACTAGATTTAAAATAATGATTGAAAAGGATAGAGCAGATCTAAAAATTGTAATTCTAAATTGGAGAATGGCGAATTTCGACGTTATTAAGCAAGACCATTTGAAAGCTGATTGGGGCAGATGTTCGCAGGTAAAGGGATGGCTGGAAAATTGGAACCTTCAGAAATGAGATAACGATAATCCAGAGAAAGTATATTCCTGTTAGGGTGAAAGGAAAGTCTGGTAGGTATGGGGAATGCTGGATGACGAAAGAAATTCAAGGTTCGTTACGAAAAAGAAGGAAGCATATGTAAAGTATAGACAGGGTATATCGAATGAATAATTAGAAGACTATAAAGGAAGTAGGAGTATTCTTAAGAGGGAATTCTGGAGGGAAAAACGGGACATGAGATACCTTTGGCAAATAGAATGAAGGAGGATCCAAAGAGTTTTTACAAATACATTAAGGACAAAAGGGTAACTAGAGAGAGAATAAAGCCCCTCAAATATCAGCAAGGTGGTCTTTGTGTGGAGCCACAGAAAATGGAGGAGGTACTTAATAAGTATTTTGCATCAGTTTACACCGTGGAAAAGGATATGGAAAATAGAGAGTGTAGGGAAATAGATGGTGACATCTTGCAGAATGTCCATATTACGGAGGAGTGAGTGCTGGATGTCTTGAAACGCATAAGGGTGGATAAATCCCCAGCACCTGGTCATGTGTACCCTAGAACTCAGTGGAAAGCTAGAGAAGTGATTGCTGGGCCTCTTGTTGAGATATTTGTATGATTGATAGTCACAGGTGAGGTGCCAGAAGACTGGAGGTTACCTAACGTGGTGCCAATGTTTCAGAAGGGTGGTAAGGACAAGCCAGGGAACTATAGACCAGTGAGCTTGATGTCAGTGGTGGACACGTTGTTGGAAGGAATCCTCAGGGACAGGATTTACATATATTTGGTAAGGCAAGGACTGATATGGGATAGTCAACATGGCTGTGCGTGGGAAATCACGTTTCAAAAACTTGATTGTTTTTTTTGAGGAAGTAACAAAGAGCATTGATGAGGGCAGAGCGGTAGATGTGATCGATATCGGCTTCAGTAAGGCATTCGACCAGGCTCCCAATGGGAGATGGATTAGCAATGTTAGATCTCCCGGAATACAGTGAGAACTTACCATTTGGATACAGAACTGGCTCAAAGGTAGAAGGCAGAGGGTCGTGGTGGAGGGTTATTTTTCAGACTGGAGACTTGTGACCAGTCGAGTGACACAAGGATCGGTGCTGGGTCCTCTACTCTTTGTCATTTACATAAATGATTTGGATGCGACCATTAGAGGACAGTGATTAAGTTTGCAGATGACACCGAAATTGGAGGTGTAGTGGAAAGCGAAGAAGGTTACATCAGATTACAACAGGATCTTGACCAGATGGGTCAATGGGCTGAGAAGTGGCAGATGGAGTTTAATTCAGATAAATGCGAGGTGCTGCATTTTGGAAAAGCAAATCTTAGCAGGACTTATTCCACTTAATGGTAAGATCCAAAGGAGTGTTGTTGAACAAAGAGACGTTGGAGTGCAGGTTCATAGCTCCTTGAAAATGGAGTCGCAGGCAGATAGGATAGTGAAAGAGCAGTTTGGTATGCTTTCCTTTATTGGTCAGAGTATTGAGGACAGGAATTGGGAGGTATGTTGCGGCTATACAGGACATTGGTTAGGCCACTATTGGAATATTGCGTGCAATTCTGCTCTCCTTTCTATCGGAAAGATGTTGTGAAACTTGAAAGAGTTCAGGGATGATTTACAAAGATATTGCCAGAGTTGAAGGATTTTAGCTATAGGGAAAGGCTGAACAGGTTGGGGCTGTTTTCCCAGGAGCATCAGAGGCTGAGGGGTGACGTTATAGTGGTTTACAAAATTTTGAGGGGCATGGATAGGGTAAATAGGCAAGGTCTTTTCCCTGGGGTCGGGGAGTCCAGAACTAGACTGCCATAGGTTTAGGGTCAAGAGGGGAATGATATAACAGAGACCTATGGGGCATTTTTTCTCTCACAAAGGCTGGTACAGGTATGGAATGAACTGCCAGGTTAAGTGGTGGAGGCTGGTACAATTACAACATTTAAGAGGCATCTGGATGGGTATATGAATAGGAAGGATTGGAGGGATACGGGCCGGATGCTAGCAGGTGGGACTAGATTGGGTTGGGATATCTGGTCGGCATGGACAGGTTGGACAGAAGGGTCTGTTTCCATGCTGTACATCTCTACGATTCTATGACTTAGCAATGCGGAATCCAGATACCTGAAAGCTGCATGTAACTGATATAAATTGACTTTACCTTTAGTTCCACAAGTCCTGTATTACCACTTGCTATTCTTACACAGTTTCTGTATCTTCCTCCATGAAAACAGATACAAATCAGTTGGTTTATTTCTTGACCATTTTTCCCTGTTCTCCACAATAAATTTTACTCTCCCAAGACAAATTTCCACATTTAACCTTGCTTTTATTTTGTTTTATTTGAAATATAGATCGTAGATTTGTGCAGTATTCGTGTTCATGTCTGTTAACATGTATGTTCTCTTTTTGTTTTCCTCGTCAGTTTTATCGGCCTCCTATTCTGGATCGTCAATTTATGAGAATTCTCTGGTTTCCACAATGTCTGGAATTCTTCTGATGTCGCTTCCTATGACTGATATAATCTTTAGTTTGTTATGTTAACCATCATTAAGTCACTTTCTCACTCATTGTTGTTTTTACCTAAAAGAAATAGACGTATTTTCAGTGTTTCTGTAAATTTCCTGGTCTTGACCACATAAATCTAAGAACACTGCAGGAGGTCAGAGAAGAAATTGGGAGGGGCCTGGCTGATATTTTTGCATCATTGCTGGTCACAGGTGAGTTCACTGAGGACAGGAAGGTAACACATTCTGTGCCCTTATTCAACAAGGGCTACAAAGAAAAACCTAGGAACTACAGATCAGTCAACCTAAAATCTAGTAGTAAGTAAGTCACTTGAGACGATTCTGAGAGAGAAGATATACATGCATTTGGAAAGACAGGGTTTGATTAGGAGCAGTCAGCATGGCTTTGTGCAATGGAGATCATGGCTCATAACGTTGACGAAAGCAGGGTGGTTTAGGTAGTCTATGCGGATTTCAATAAGGCCATCAATAACGTTCCCCATGGTATGCTGCTGTAGAAGGTAAGATAACATAGAATTGAGGGGGAGCTGTCAAATTAGATACAAAATTGTCTTGATGATGGGATGCAGATGGTAATAGTGGAAAAATGCTTGTCGGACTGGAGGCCTGTCACTAATGGAGTGCCTCAGGGATCGGTGATGGGACCGTTACTGTTTGCCATATGCATAATGGTCTCGATTAGAATGTATAAGGCATGATTACTAAGATTGTAGACGACACTAAAAAATGTTGGTATAGTGGACAGTAAGGAAGGTTTTCACAAATTGCAGCAGGACCTTGATCAGCTGGGCACTTGGGCAGAGAAATGGCAAATTTGGGTTAATATATATAAAAGTGAGATCTTGCATTTCCGAAAGTCAAATCAAGGTCGGAATTTCATGGTGAATGGTTGGACCCTGGAATTCAGGTGCACAGGTCTCTGCAAGTTGATTCAGAGGTATACAGGGTAGTGAAGAAGACTTTTGGCACACTGGCCTTCATTAGTTACGGCATTGAATATCGAAGTTAGGGAGTTATGTTGCAGTTATACAGGACACTGGTCAGCCGATACTGGTAGCATTATGTTCAGTTTTGTTCACTTTGCTACAGGAAGGATGTTATGAAACTGGAAAGAGTTCTGAAGAAATTTACAAGTTTGTTGCCAAGGATTCAATGGTCTGAGTGAAAGGAAGAGGTTGGACTCGCCAGGACTTTTTACTTTAGAGTGTACGACACTGAGGGGGAATCTCATATAAATGGATATGATCATGCGAGGCATGAATAAAGTGAATGCACTCAGTCTTTTTTCCGAATGTTGAACAATCACGGACTAGAGGGTATCAGTTTAAAGTGAGAGGGGAAAGAATAGAATGAAACTGGAGGAGCTTTTTTTACACACAGGATGGTACGCATATGGAATGAGGTGCCAATATAAGTGGTTGAGGTGAACACATTAACAACATTTAAAAGGCACGTGGACAAATACACGGATAGGAAAGGATTAGAAGGATATGGGGCAATGGCAGAGAAATGGGATTAGCGTAGATGGACATTTTTTTCGGAATGGACCACCTTGGACCGAAGGGCCCGTGTCTGTGCTGTAGAGCTCTCTGACTCTAACAACCATTGCTTGTCTCCCACTGAATGTTATAATGTACTTTCCCAATTCACTGGAGCGAACTTGCCCCTCTCGTCTCCAGGCTTCCATGATGTTTGACCAGAATGTTAACACATTCTATATTGTATGCAGACACTGTGAAAAATGCAACATAGTAATGTCACTATTGTTCAAAAACTGCTTCAGAGCAAAATTAGTCATTAGTCCTCCTGACCACACAACACCAAATCCAAACAAACATGGTCTCCAGTTTGGTTCACAACATACTCTTCAACCTATCTGATACGCATATGATTTTTTTTTTGCAACAGTAGAAGCCATTCAGTTAACGCAGTTCAGCTGTAACTTGAGACCATCATTATTACTGCAGCATCCACGATTATTTGTTATTTATTCACAGAACGACGGTGTTCCTGGATAATCAACATTTGTTGCCCATGTCAGAGGACAGTTAAGATTCAACAACATTGCTGTGGTTCTGGAGTCACACGCAGGCCAGACCTGCTAAGGATAGAAATCTCCTTGCCAAACGTGTAGTAGTGAACCAGATGAGTTTTTCCAACAATCGACAATGCATTCACGGTTATCATAGACCCTTGATTCCAGACACTTAATGAATTCAAATTCCACCGTTTGCCATGGCAGGTTTCGAACCCAGGTCCCCAAAGCATTTCCTGAGTCTCTGGTTTAAGAGTGCAGCGATAACAACACTAAGCCATTGCTTCCCCTTGCACATCTAATTTCCAGAGCATATGATGCAAACTATTTGCACAACAGTTTTGGTTTAGATACATAACACACCAATGTTTGCTCCTCTTTGCTATTTGCAAGATCCACCCAAACGGACTCTGTGGAATCTGAGGAACAGGGTTTGTGGCGTTATTAGTGATGCACTTGGAAAAGTCGTTCAGGGAGGTTCTCCTTGACGCTGAGATGATCTGAAGAAATGTTCAGCAATACAGGACAAACATAAATATCCTCCCCGCTCTGCCAGGATAAGAGTCACCGTATTCTCTCTGATCCCTCACACTCACTATATATCTGTTATAGCACCTACCCCAGAACAAGGCTCACGCGCTATCTCCAAATATGGCTCAAGCACTACCACTCTCACTATTGAATTCAGCACATTCCCTTCCCCATGTTTTCTGTCACCGACACAATACATCCCCTCCCCAACACTAACAATGCTGCATGGATACAACACTGTGGGCAGACTCCCTGAGGACACCTCACCACTTCAATCCCCCAACTGCACCAGCACTAACAGCAGGGACATCCACTCCCACCCTCACTCCCTCCCACCCTTTCCCTCCCATCCTTTCTCCTGGAAGAGGATAGAAAGGGCCAAGCTGGGAGGTGGAGTGCCCGAAATTCGTTCACTCCCCCCTCCCCCCATCAAAAAGAAGGATACTGCCCAAGCCAGAGAGGACTGGGACATGTGGAGATTCAGAGCCATTCACGTTCACCAACCGAATAAGAAGCAATGTCCCGGGAAGGGCAATTCTCAATTTAAACTCACTGGTAGTTCCAGTCCTGGCTCTTTCTCTCTCAAAAGAACACATACCTCATTTCCCAGAGATACAGGCATAGAAATGCACATAAGCATTGGTAAACTCCCCAATATACTATCACACACAATGCATACACGCAAATAGGCATGCACACACGTAGAGGCACACAGAGGCATATATAGTCACACACAAATAGGCGCGAACACAAGTAGAAATACACAGGCAGATACACAGAGAGTCAGACATAGACACACAAATACTCAGATAACAAGCACAAGGACACATGCACACATATGCATACACAGAGACACAGACACTATTGTCATTAAGGTACTATTCGATTTTTTTTATTTATAAGGGGATCAAGGATTGTAGGGAGAAGGGTGGAGAATATATAAGAAATTATTGAACGGCATATCATTCTTGATGGGCCGAATGGCCTAATTCTGTTCCTTTTTTTAATGCTCGTGTGGTGTTTTGCTAACAGGTATTCTCTTCCTTAGACAGCAACAGATGCTGGGTTTGACACATATTTGATTAGAAAGAGTCAGCGGTAATGTGGGACAACTTTGGAGAGCTGTATGGTTTATGTCTATATCTAATTATTATGTTCTTATGTCTGAAAGAAGGTGGCGATTTGATGTTAGGTTAATACAGTTTTAAAATAACGGGTCCTGCAATGAAATAAGGATGTCCCTATAATTTTAGTGTTGTGCTATCTGTGTGCCCTCATCCTCAGGGAGCAATGAAGACTCAGTTGTTGAAGATATTCAAGGCTAAGCTGGACTGATCTTTGCTGGACAGAAGAGTCAGTGTTTGTTGGGAACAGACAGAAGACGGATGGTCCGGCACACTCGGATCAGCCATGAGCATTCTGAATGGTGCCGCTGAATGGACAATTGCTGCACCTACCCCATGTGTTTTGCCATCAATCCACCCTCGAGGCTGTTACAGAGATATGCTGCTGTCCCTACCCCATGTATTGTTCCGTCAATCCACCCTCGAGACTGTTACAGAGATATGCTGCTGCCACTACCCCATGTGTTGCTCCCTCAATCCACATTCGACGTTGTTACAGAGATATACTGCTGTCTCTACCCCATGTATTATTCCCTCAATCCAACCTCTATGTTATTACAGAGATATTCTGTTACCCCTATCCCATGTGTTGGTCTCTCAATCTATCCTAGAGGCTTTTACAGAGTAGGAGACCACACCATTCAGCCACACAGGATCATTACAATGAGATGTGAAGAGATCATTCTACCCCCCCAAAGAGTTATAGAGGAATGGCGAATGAAGTAATTCAGTTCATTGAGTACATTACAGAGACCAACAGGAGGCCATTCAACCTGCCTGAGCTGTTATACAGGAAGAGGGAGGCTGTCACTAACAAGAAATACGGATAAATGTTTATTTTCAGGTTGCAAATCTGTTAACTAGATTAGTGCCTCAGAGGTCACTGTGCGGGCATCACTGATCAATAATCAGCATCAAAGATCTGGAAGAAGGGGACTGATTGGCTTGAAGCGCATTTAGCTCGTAAACCAAGATGGCAATTCAAAACATCATCAAATGGAAGTAGTGAGTGTGCAATGTGATATGGACAGGGAAGGTGAGTGAGCAAACCTTCAGCATAACGCGAGTTGTCTGTTTTGGTAGGAAGAATAAAACCGCAGGAAACAATTTAATTGAAGAGAGTTTGCAGAGCTCTGTGATGCAGATGGTTTTTGTATGCTTGGTACCTGATTCATGTGATGTTAGTCTGCTGATGCAGCAAGTAGTTTGAAAAATAAACTGAATGATCCTGTTTCTGGTTAAAGGTATCGGGTTTAATTATGAATGGCTACTGCATCAGTACAGGACACTCTTGAGGCCAGATCTGATACATTGTGTGCAATTTTGATCCACTAAACTTAAAAAAAGAAACACTGTCTTGAGAAGATTTTCAAAGATGTTTCCCTTTACTCATTCTTGGAATTAAGCCCTTTTGGTTTCGATTATTATCACTCTCAACCTCAGACGAGAAACCGAATTGAACCATACATAATTTTCAGAAAGTTTTATCAGCTGGATACTTGTTTTCTCTTGTCTGGGAGACTAAAGCTCGAGAATAATTTTTGAGGACAATGTGCATTGATATTAACACACTTATTAAGAAGACATCAACAATTTTTAAAAAAATACGCAGATGCATATAAACATGCCATCAAATTACAAAGTAAGGACAAGTTTTTGCTCATGAAAGGCACTGTGTACAACAACAGCAATGATGCACCTGCATTATCAGACATTCCAGAGAATATTCAAGGAGTTTGCACATGGTCCAGTTTGATGTTCAGTTGACATTATTGGATGGTTCAAAATAACGAGGGAGAAAAAAGTTCCCTGCCTGAGAAACAGCAGCCGATTGATCCCTTTCTCTTACTTTGTTTCTCCTGACAACAAAATGTGAGACCATAAAATTCCTGACTAATTTTTGACACTCGAGAAAGATTCCCGATAATATTTTATTGAAATCTCTCCACTGTCTGAAGCAAAGGGAATTCAGCCTAACCCAACTGTTCCACGAAGTAATTCCCAATAAAAGCAGCTTG
Source organism: Hemiscyllium ocellatum (assembly GCF_020745735.1). Classification (NCBI taxonomy): domain Eukaryota; kingdom Metazoa; phylum Chordata; class Chondrichthyes; order Orectolobiformes; family Hemiscylliidae; genus Hemiscyllium; species Hemiscyllium ocellatum. Next base: position 191,149 of record NW_026869219.1, on the reverse strand, counting down.
TGTAAGTAGAATAATTTCAAAGGCGGAAAAACAACATTTGGGACGCGCTATCATTTTACCATCGGTTATGAGTTCAACATTTTTGTCTCACATGTTTCTGGAAAATGACTCAGTCTGAGACGTATGTTATTGGCCACATCTCAAAACTGGTTAGATTTAAAATTAGTTTTAACCAGTGGACGAGTAGGGCTGGAAAAAGTATCGGTGATCCTCCAACATTGGTCGGATTCTCAAAGTGCTGTTCAAGTGGGAATTCCCTTCCCCTGAAGTGTGTGGTGCCTGTGCGTTTGCATTTATTTAAATTTGTGTTTGTTCAACATTTGACAGGGAAGTGAATGTGGGAAAATAGTATACAGCTAGAAAAGTGGTGCAGAGTCTACAATGAGATCAACTAAGACCTTAGTGCCTGGTGGGGCAGTAACAAAGTATCTCATGACCAGCTCCTGCTCCTCAGTCGTATATTCCTATGCGAAATTCAGCTTCTCAAACCGGCTAAAAGGAGCAGATGTAGGCCGCTTGTTCCAAGTTCTTGGTGCACAGTAACGCAGGATATCATTCAGTACTTCAAACTGTCACACATGGTTTGGTGTGAGTTAGAAAATTTTATTTGGAAATCCAAACTGGGTTCGAAATACGCCTCCTGTCTCTTTACACATGGCTGCATTTGTTGGTCATGGTCTAGACCCAGATTCATTGTGAATACAGTCCCCATACCTAACCCAGAGATGACGCACAAAATACTTTTCTCTCTCTGACTGCGACATTCAGTAATCGAATGAATGTCCAGGAAAAAACAGCCACTGACTTTCCAATTGCAGAATATGAGAACATAAGAAAAGGAGTAGGTAATACGGATAATCCGGCCATTATATGTGATCATGGCTGATCTACTGTTGGCCTTAACTTTTGTTTAATGCTCTATTAATCACATCCCTTAGCTCTCTCATTGGTCAAATATACATCGACCTCCTCTTTAAATACTCTCAGTGATCTAACTCCTCTAGCTCTCCACCCCATATAAATCCTGACGTACATTATCCTCTGTGAGAAGAAATCACTCCATACACCTACACTATCACCTGTTGATATGAACAAGTGCTGAACACAGGGGCTCAGGAAAGAGTGAATGGCCCTGATATCAAGGCAATATTTGAGTGAGGATCTCATCGGGATCCCCTACTTATTTCAGCTGAATGGGAATCAGGTGTACCCTCCCCACTGGTCTAGGTCTTTCAGAGCACAAAGAAAGATGTTTGTGGTCCGTCCTGAGACATCTCTGCAGGAGATCCTGTGAGCAGCTACCTCGACACAAATACCTTCAGCTGCTTCATCAATGTCTACGCTTCCCCCACCGCCCCGGTCCTACCCACTATAAGATCAGAAGTGGAGCTGGTCAATGTAGATCACACAACGTTCAGAACATTTTCTGCCCCCTCAGCTCCTGAACCAGTCTCTGTGTCCATGTGCAGCATTCAGATTTGTGCTGTTAAAGTGCCGGAAACATTCATGTAACAGCACGGTCAGACACTGCACATTTCCACAGTTAAATTAGGAGCTCATTCAGCATCTCCAGCAGGTTACACACGGATATGTGGAAGCCATTAAGTCCATTGAAACAACTGAACAAGAAGAGGGACAGCCCATTCAATCCTCCTGCCTGTTATACAGCAAGCAAAGGGGTCTGGTCAGCACATCGAGTTGTAAAACTGAAACAGGCTTTGCCAAATCAGCCTCTTCAGCTTAATCCATGGGACCAGAAGAAGGCCATTCAGCTCCTCAAGACGCTTAAAGAGTAACAGCAGGGTGTCCTTGATGCTCCATCATGACAAACCAATGAAACAGAGACTGCACTGATATAGGTCTCCATGATGCTATTTAGGCTCCATTGTTTGTGGAACGTGTGCTACTTTGACATGGTTTTCTGACAGTGAGGAGGGAAGCCTGATGTTCTGTGCCAAGTCTGAAGGTGTCATCTTCCATCTCCAAGAAGACAGACCCATATTCACTGAGGACGTCAGAAGGTGGTGGCAATAGTTAACTCTTTTAGAATGAAGGTATTGTGGCTGCTGTTGGGATTGTGGATAACAAGACGTTCAGTGCAGGATCACACAACAAACGAACTGTATTAATGTGGGGAGAGTTTATTCAAAAGCCTGGACCTATCTCTCTCTCAATGGAAATGAGCAGTGAGGGTGGGTGAGGGAATGTTCTCAGAGGCACTTAAACTATCGAGAATCATGTAGCCCGACTAAAAAAAGAACAAGCTGATGAAATTATCACCGTATCAGTGTCTGTTTAGAACATAACGAGTGATTGTGCATCCCACTTTAGGTGCAACGAAATCACCTCTAATTCTCTCAGCGCAACAGATTAATCTTCACTCTCTCATCATTGCACCTTAATCCCAGGGTTGAGTCCGGTGAAACCCCATTGCACTCTTTCTGTGGCAAGGAGATTACTCCATATAAAGGAGAGAAAGCCGTCCCCAATACCTCAAATAATGCCTCAATAACACTCTCAGGGTTGATCACAATAATTCTTTTCCCTCACTTAGTTGTGTCCGTTTCCTTCTTGTGGCGGAAAAAGCCATTTCTTCTCTCTGCACTACCATTGACGTGGAGTTTAGATGTTTCTTACATCTGTATGTCAGCATCAATAAAGCTAGCAACAGAGATACTTATGGAGTTGAGCATCTCGATCGGGGAGAATTTCAATGAGATTGAATACACCTAAAATAGGGGATGATAACGTACCTGAATGGAAATGAGCTGTTGGAATATGGGAAACGGACAGAGGAAAGGAGATATCTTTACTTCTGAGCTTCTCTCACTGGAAATATGCAGCCCTGGTGAGGCCAGCATGTTATGTCAATCTTGAACTGAGCGGCTGGTTCAGCTGTTCCACAGGACAGTAAAGAGAAAAACACATTGTGTGGGTTTGTAGTGTTACGACACGGGATAAATTCTTCTGCTTGATTTAAAACCAGCAACAGAGAAAGAATTTACCCCGTGCAGTAATCTTTGTAAATTCTAGAGTCCAATAACTATTTAAAGTAAAAATTAGTAACTTTATTTCATAAAGTGTATAGAATTATTAACGAACAATTATTTATAAACTATTCCTCTAACCTATCTTTGAACTTGCCCCCTCCACAATACTAGTCTGAAAAGTCTCCTAATTAAAATTTACAAATCAAAATTTCTTATCTCAAAACCAGAAAGCTTTCAGTTCTTCTCTATATTTCTGTCTTCTTTTTCTCTCGTTGATTCTGTTTCATCAGGTACTGATCAATAAAGGTACCATTAAGACAGCAATTTTTCACGCAATCTTTACATGCTGGTAGCTTGCCAGTTCTCCTCTTAACTGTTCAATTTTCCACGGTATTTTCCCAAACGCATTGGACTGTGTCATTGGCTTTTAAGATTGTCAGTATACTATACTCAAACTTAATTAGGGGTGGGTATTTTGGGGTATAATTTAAACTGTTTGGCTGAATTTGTTTTTTGTCTCCAGGCATCAGATAATCAATTTGTTTGAGCAAATGTTACATGTTATCGTTTTTTTTCTGAACACTTGGTGCTGTCAGGTAGTTATTGCTGACTTTTAATTCTCTTAAAGGCACAGTACACCTACATGTCCATCACAGAAGTCACACAGAAACCTGACAATGGAAGGATGTCACATTGGCTTCCCGAAAGGAGTTGTGGCAAGCTGATGGGCTCTTAATAATAAATTGTAATGGTTGCTTTTAAATTCCAACAATTGACTTCATGAGATATCAACAAAGTAATAAACTGCGGCTCTAGATTATTGACTTGGACACCATAAATTGTCTTCCCGTATATGCAGAGAACAAGCAAAACATTCTCAAAAACAATTATTTTGTAATGGACTTCTGCAAAGGCACAAATCATGGTTTATTCAGAAGTTACTCTGAGACTGAGGACGAGTGTGGGATATCATGGTGGGGTATTGGACAGGATTGGTGAGTGGAGGTCTAAATCTGTGAAGGACAGAAAGGATTATGGAGTTTGAGATCAGTGTGGTTTCTTCTCACATAATAATGAGCAATTTATACATTGTATTTTGATAGTTATAATTTATGAGGAAAGGAATTTTTGTGTGGAACTGATAACAATGACTTGCACTTTTATAAAAAAAAAGCAGAAATTCAGTTCAACCTAGTTTAGTAGACACATAGAATAACTTACTCGGAACACCAACTATAGCGAGGACGGGATAGTAACCACCTTGAATAATCCAAAGAATATATTTGATCCGCGATGTTAATGATATCCGAGGCCTAGAAACCCAGTAGAGACCCGAAGATAAACTCCTGTCCACTGTTGGAACATGCCAGTCTAATGTTCTCAAGTTTTGATCCATTATTGGAACATTCCAGTCTGTTGTTCTCAGATTCTGATCCACTGTTGGAATATTCCAATCCATGGTCCACAGATTCTGAACCATTATTGTAACGTGTCAGTCTAATGTTCTCAGATTCTGATCTTTCCTCCTCTCTCTGCAGCACCTGATCCCTGTTTGCGCTGTTGGTGATGCTCCCACTCATACAATGGGGATAACACATTGAACAGAGCCCATTTATCAATGAGCAATGGAAGCTCTCCACTGGGTTAATTATAATCCACGGAGATTGGCATTAATCACAGTCACTGAACAAATAGCTCCAGTTAACCCCTTTCAATTCAATATTCACTTTATTAAAATTGAAAAGAATGTTTAAAATTTACACATTAGGCATGGGATATGTGGGGGTCACTGAGGTAAAGAATATTGGAGATGGCAGATTGATGGTGTGCAATCATTCAATCTGCCTTGGATATGGTAGTAACGTCAAAGGATTATCAGAATAGAAACAAGTTTTTCCATGTATAAATGTATGTCTGTAACTACAGATCAGTGATTATAATGTCAGTAAAATATGTAGAGAATATTTCTAATCCATAATCTGACAGGAAAATGTGTGTAAGACAACATGAGTTATAACAGACAAATGGTATGGATATGTTAGCAGGGAAGATGACGTGACACACAATTCAGATGGTTATTCGAGGATCAGAGTGGGCAGGTGAGGGTCATGATGTTAATGTTATCGATGTCAATCAACTGTCATGAAGTACCATTTACTGGACTTCAATTGCGGAGTTATTATGATGTTGAGGAGGAGATAGAAAACACAAATAATTGGGGACATGGCTGCTAAGACTGGAGGGAGGGAACATGATATTTCCTAGTCATTAGTATTGGAATGTTATAAATCATATGAAGATCAAATTCCAGGATACAACTCCAAAGAGGAATGAGGAGAGCCAATATTCACCATACAACCAGAAGACATTGGAGCAGAAATTTGGCCATTCAGCCCATTGAGCCTGCTCTGCCATTCAATGATGGTTGTTAAGCTTCTAAAACCCATTCTCCCGCTTTGTACCTGTAACCGTGGATCCCCTTTACAATCAAGAACCTTTGTGTCTCACTCTTAAATATACTCACTGACCTGGCTTCGACAACCTTCTGTGGCAGTGAATTCGATAGATTCACCATTCACTGGCTGAAGAGGTTTCTCCTTATTTCTGTTTTCAAGATCTCCTCTTTACTCTGTCCCCTCGTGTCCTAGTCTCTCCTACCATTGGAAATATCTTCCCAATATCCACTCTGTCAAGGTCATTCAGTATTCTGTAAGTTTCAATTACATCTCATAACATCCTTCTGATCTCTATCAAATATAGATCAAGAGCCCTCAAATATTCTTCATATGTTAAGCTTCTCCTCTGAAATCGCTCCAGGGCCAGTACATCCTTCCTGAAATATGTGATCCAAAACTGGGCACAATAATCCAAATGTGGCCTGACCAAAGCCTTATAGAACCTCAGAAGTACATCCCTGCTTTTATATTCAAGGCCTCTTGAAATAAATGCCATCATTGTATTTGCCTTCCTAACTACTGACAACCTGCAGGTTTACCTTTCGAGACTCATGAACTAGAACTCCCTAGTCTTTTTGCACTTCAGACTTCTGAATTTGCTCGCTATTCAGAAAACAGTCCATGCCTGTAATCTTACAGGCAAAGTGCATGACCTTACACTTTCCCACATGACACTCCATCTGCCATATCTTTGCTCAATCCCCTAACCTGTGCAAATCATTCAGTAGGAGAAAGTGAGGACCGCAGATACTGGCGATCAGAGTCAAAACGTGTGGTGCTAGAAAAGCACAGCCAGTCAGGCGGATAGGAGGAGCAGGAGAGTCGACGTGTCAGTCATAAAGCCTTCTTCAGGAATTAGGAGTGGGGGTGGAAGAGAGCAGAGAGATAAATGGGAGGGGCTGGGGTTGAGAGGAAGGGAGGTTGGAAGGCGATAGCTAGATGAAGATGGTGTGATAGTGGTAGGTCAGAGAGCAAGGTGGAGTGGGTAGATGGAAAGGAAGATGGACAGGTAGGATAGTTACAGAGCATGATGCTGAGTTAGAGGGTTAGATCTGGGATAAGGTGGAGGGAGAGGAGATGAGGAATCTGGTGAAATTGCACCAGATGGTTGGAGGATCCCAAGCCAGAAGATGATGCGTTCTTCTCCAGACGTCTGGCAGTTAGGATTTTGGCAGTGGAGTAGTCCAAAAACTTGCATGTCCTTGGCAGAGTGAGGGTTGAGGGGGCATTGAAGTATTCAAACACAGGGCAGTGGGGTTGTTGGATGGGTCTGTCCAAGAGTGTTCCCTGAACCGTTCTGTAAGTTGACGTCCTGTCTCCCCAAAGTGGGGGAGAGCAGAAGCAGTGTAGAGAGTAGATGAGTTGCTTAGATGCACACGACGTTCTCGGACGGATGTGGGGCCTTGGGTGGAGGTGAGGAGGAAGGTGTTCACATAGGTTTCATACCTCTTGCAGTGGCAAGAGAAGGTCCAGGAGTGGAAGGTAGCTTGGTGGGGGAGGGAGGGGTGTGGACATAATGAGGGTGTTGTGAAGGGAATGGTCTGTGCTGAATTCAGATAGGGATGGGGAGGGAGTATAGCAATGGTGGTTGAGTCTGACTGTTAGTGGCGGAAATGGCGGAGGATGATGCATCGTATCCTAAGGTTGGTGGGATGGGAGGTGAGGATCAGAGGGGTACTATCCTATTTGTATTTGAAAGGGGGACGGTCAATGGCGGAGTTGTGGGAAATTGTTGAGATGCACTGGAGCACCCTCCTGCAGCCGAACCACCTCTTCAATGCGACCTATCCCTCTATCTATCTTTGCATTGTTTGAAAACTTAGCCAGAATGCCTTAAGTTCCTTCGTGTAGATCATTCATGCACAAAGTGTAAAGATGTGCTCCCAACACTGAGTCTTGTGGAGCACAACTTGTCCTTGGCTGCCATCTTCGAAGAACCCTTTTATCCCCACTCTCTGCTTTCTGTCAGACAGCTAAGCTTCTATCCATGCTAGCACCTTGCCTCATTCTCAATAGCCTCCTGCATGGCTCCTTGTGAAAGGATTCTTGAGGTGCAGGTGGATAATATTTGTTGGTTCTCCTTGGTCTAATCTGCTTGTTACTCACTCAAAATATGCTAGCAGGTTGGTCCGGCCTGAACTCCCCTTGATGAAACCATGCTGATTCTGTCCTATTTTACCGAAGACCTCCAACTAAATCCCATCTAAATTCAGAACTAAACTAAATTCAGAAATCCCATCGGTCACGATGGATTGTAGGATGTTACCCACAAAAATGCTTAGGCTAATCAGTCTGTAATTTTCCATCTTCTGCCGAAATCCCTTATTAAACATGATGGCATGTTAGCAATTTTCCAACCTCTTGGCCCTTTCCTGATTTTAGTCACTCGTGAAAGATTACCAGTTATGCTTGCACTATCTCTTCAGCTATCTCCCATACAAGGCGGGGGAGTAGTCTATCTGGTGCAAGTAATTTACCCACATTCAGGCCATTCCGGTTTCTAACCTGTTCTTCTGGATGATGGCCACCATACTCAGCTCTGCCCTCTCACTCTCTTCAATTTTTGGGAAATTACTCGTGTCTTCCACCGTGAAGACTGATGCAAAGTTCCTCAACCATTTCTTTGTTTCCCACTACTGTCTCTCCAGCCTCATTTTCCAGTGGATCATATTCACTTTTACCTCTCCTTTGCACTTTATATACCTAAAGAATCTTTTACAGTTTCCTCTTTATTATTGGTTAGCTTACACCTACATTTAATCTTCTCCCTCCTTATTTATTTTTTCTTGCCCTCTGTTGTTCTTTGTAAATTTCCCAATTCTCTAGTTTCTCCTTGCCCTTCACCATATTATATGCTTGCTCTTTTGCTTGTATGCAATCCCTGACTTCCCTTGTCAGCCCCAGTTGCCTCATCATCCCTGTACCAATCCTCTATTCCTCAGCATGTATCTCTGCAGTGTCTCCTGATTTAATCTTAGTATGTCCTGCCATTGCTGTTCCCCTGACCTTCCTGGTCGACCCCTCTCCCGGCCAATTGTACCCAGCTTCTACCTTATGCCTCTGTAGTTGCCTTTATTCAGCTGAAATACTGTTACCTCTGATTCTGTCTTCTCTCTCTCGAATTGCAGAATAAATTCAAACATGTCCTGATCACTGTCTCCGAAGGTTTCCTTCACCTTATGCTCGTTTATCTCGCCTGCCTCATTAAATCCAATATCATCTGTTCCCGAGTGGGCTCCACCACAAGCCGCTCCAAAAAAGCCATCTCGTAGACATTCCTGAAATTGCTTTACTTGTGAAACACTACCTGATTTTCCCTGTCCCCCTGCATATTAAAATCTCCCATGATCACAGTACTTTGCCTTTCCTATACATCTTTTCTATCTCCTGGTATATCTTATGCCTCAGCTCCTGACTACTCTTTGATGGATTGTACAAAACTCCAACTGTGGTTGTCTTATGTTTGTGGTTCCTCAATTCTACCCACGCAGATTCTACACCATCTAACCATGCTTCCTTTCTTCTTATTAATTTAGTTTGATTTCTTACTAATAATAAAAATCCACTCCCTCTGCCCACCTGCCTATATTTTCGATAGGATACATGTCTTGGAATATCCTGATCCCCTTGCAATCACATCTCCTTGATGCCCATCATAACTGCCAGTTTCAATCTGCACCACAAGCTCATTTATCTTATTCCTCATACGTTTGCATTCAGATATAACACCTTCAGTCCTGTATTAACCGTCCCTCCTCTCAGTGCCATTCGTTTGTCCAGTGTGCTTGAATTTTGGTATGTTAAAAATTTCCAGATGCTCTATCCTATTTGTGTCTGTGCTGGAGATTTTAATAAACTCTCCCGAGTTCTGTACTTTTACCTACTCTTTTAATTCTGCTTTTCTAATTAAACCCTATAATTGAACTACCATCTCATACACACACGCTCCTAATCAGCTTAAAGCTCTGTCTACACTAGGATTCACTCGGACTCCGGCCCCAGCACGGTTCAGATGAAAACTGTCCCATCGGAACAGGTCCTTTCTTCCTCAGTAACATAATGTGTTTATTCAACACAAAATACAGGGACAAAAAATGTTTTTCTGTACATAGCAAAACATGAAAACTACAAAGACACGAGTTTGTTAAAATACACTCACGATATTGAGCTATATGAATTGAAATGTGAATTACAAAACCATGGAAGTGGTGGGCTATCTTTGTCAATCATTATCTGACCCACAGCTGAGACCCTGATTTCCCCTCTGTCTGTAATCCCTTCACTGAGATTCTTTAGCCCTCTCTCTCACACAATATCTAAAGGGGCTACAAGTTTATGTTTGCCCAGAATATTTAAATTAATCCACCTTCTCCCTGGAACCAGTCTATTCTTCTTTTAGATTGTTTTTAACTGTCAGCAACCCGGCTCTGTGATGTCATTGGCGATAAATGATCTGGGATGACAGTCAGTATCAGCATGGTGCTCACAGGGTATGGCAAAAGACAAAGGGCTTACAGTTTCTACGAGTTTCTAAGTAAAGCTTATGTGTATTTCTCCTCATGCTGTCTCTTGATAACTTTACACTCATCTGACACCCCTTGCTCTCACTCATCCTGTCGCGCCATTTTCTCTCCATTCTGTTTATCTCACTTCACTTTCTTTCTCTCTGTTTATCTCTCTCTCTCCCTCTCAGTCTATCTCCGATCATTTTTTTCCATTTTTAAGCTGCAAAGATGGAGAGCTCGTGGACGCACGGTGGGCTGAATGGCCTCCTCCTGTGTTGGACTAATTCTGAAGTTCTGTGACCCATATCACAGCCTTTAGGTGCCTGGAGAGACATGCTGGTCCAGTGGAGGACACAGTGTACAATCATCTATTACCTCTTCCTGTTCTCTGACATGCAGTGGCCTCGAAATATCTGTTCAAACAAACAGACTCCTCAAATTAAAATCAGCACACTTCAGGCTGCCAGGTCCATTGTGTTCAGTACCCTCTTCCTGTATGTTGGTGGTCTTATCTGTACTGATATTAATCTTCAACTCTTCCTCACTCACTGTACCTGTTGACATACTGCTGTGGTTCCCCACACCCCACCCCTCGCCCTCTCTCCCCCACCAATGCTACACATAAGTTTAAACCCCCCTGAGGGATAATAGCAAAACTGCCTGCCAGGAGGTTGCTTCTACTTCAGGTCTGTCCCGTCCGTCCTGTGTAAAACCCAATGATCCACATATCGGAGATTGCTGCCGTTTCAGGTCCATCCCGCCCTTCTTATGTATATCCTACCGACCTGGGAATCCCAATGATACACATATTGGAGATTGTGCCAGTTCACGTCAATCCCATCCTTCTTATATTCGTCCTCCTGACCCGGGAATCTCAATGATCCGCATGTCAGAGATTGCTCCCAGTTCACGTCCATCCCATCTTTCTTATGTTTATCCTCCCGACCCAAGAATCTCAATGATCCACATGAAAGAGACTGCTGCCAGTTCACGTCCATCCTGACCTTCTTGTACATATCCTCCCGACCCAGGAATCCCAATGATCCACATATCAGAGATTGCTGCCACTTTAGGTCCATCCTGTCCTTCTTATATACGTCCTACCGACCCGGGAATCCCAATGATCCCTAAATCGGAGATTGTTGCCAGTTTATGTGTATGTTTATGTTTCCTTCTTGTGTATATCCTACCAAGTCGGGAATCCCAAAGATCCACTTATCAGAAGCACTGCCACTCAACCAGTTCTTTGGTCGTGTATTTAACTGTGCCATCTTCCTTTTCCTAACCTAATTCGCACGTGAAATATTCTAGTGTCTCCAAATTCCAAATATCCTTTCAGCACAACTCCAGCAAGGCCTTAACTTTAAAGTGGATAGACTTGATAATAAAAACTTCAGTGTGACCTCATCAACTGGGAAAGTGGAGTCCACTGATTCAGTCTAATGACCAGAGGATCTCATATCTATCACTTCCATCAAACCTGTTTGACAAGTTATGCATATGGACCATCTATTTGCAGATGGACAAGGATAAACAGAAGACTAGAAAGTATCACAGCAGATGGATGTCATTCAGCCTGTTTAATCTGTTTTGCTATTCGATCGGATTTTCCTTGCAATGGGTCTTTATCCAGCATCCCCAGCCGGTCAGAAAGTGCCCAGTGTCGTTGTGTGCACGACCCTGTGAAGGGAGCATCCAGTGCCGGGCGATGGGGGAAGGAAGTCCCGGGGTAGCACAAGGAAAGGCTGCATGTACTGATGATGAACTGAGGGACTGAAAGAGATGGAATGGGTATCAAGGATCACTGAACTCAGACAAGTGGCCGGGCAAGATTCCTAAACACCCAGGGAACCCGAGAACCATGGCTGCTTTTACAACTGCCTGTCACATTTGCTGCATGTCTCCATCAAACAAAAGCAAGAATACTGTAGATGGTTGAAATCCAAAGCAAACACAGAGACCTACTGTGGGTAGAGAAATGAGTTAATGCTCCCAATGGGAAGAATGATCAAACTCCACACAGACAGGGTCCAGAAATTGGAATTGAACCCGAGTCCCAAGCACTGTGAGGCAGCATTGCTGTGTCACCATGCTGCCCAGTGAAGGATAATTGGGGATAGTATAGTTAGAGGCATAGATACTGTTCTCTGTGATCAGGATTGAGAATTCTGAAGGTTGTGCTTGGGTTTGGGATATGTCATTTAGGCTGCAGACGTACTTGGGTCAGGGTAAAAGATAAAGCTGAAGATTCGAGTGGCTGATCCATTTCGGCCTCCTCCAGTGGTCCCCATCATTACAGATAGCAGTCTTCAGCAAATTCGATTAACTGATATCCAGAACCAATTGAAGGTACTAGATACTGCAAAGGCTATGGGCCCTGATTACATGATAACAATAGTGCGGAAGACTTGTACTCCAGCAATTCCCACTCCCCTAGCCAAGCTGTTCCAGTACGGTTACAAATGGACAATGGGAAAAACTGTTCAAGTATGTTCTGTACATAAAACGCAGGACAAAGCCAGTTCATCCAAATACCGCCTCATCAGTCTACTCTCCATCATCAGTAAAGTATGGAAGATGTCATCAACAGTGTTATCAAGCAGCACCTGTTCGGCAATAACCTGCTCAGGGACGCCCATTTTGGGGTTTGCCAGGGTCACACAACTCCCGACTTCATCACAGCCTTGGTTCAAGAAAAGAAAAATGAACTGAATTCCAGTCCTTGACATCAAGGTTGCATTCTGCCAAATTGACATCAAGGAGCCCAAGTTAAAATTGGATCGCGAGCCAACACTTCATTGTTGGAGTCATACCTGACAGCTACGAAGATGGCCATTGTTGTTGGAGGTCAGTCATCTCATCTCCAGAACATCTCTGCAGTAGTTCCCACGGATAATAACCTAGGTCGAAACAGCGTCAGCTGCTCCAACAATGACCTTCCTTCCATCATAAGGTCGGAAGTGGGGATATTCGACAATGACTGCACATTGTCAGCACCATAAGACACAGAAATAGTACATGCCCAAATGCAACAACATCTGGACGATATCCAGGATTGGGCTGGCAAGTGGCAATTGGCATTCGCAAATCCAGACAATGACCATCACCGATAAGAAACAATATAACTACTTGTTATTCAGCAGCATTATTATAACTAAATATACTGGGGTTATCATTGACCAGAATCTCAACTGGGCTCGCCACCTAAATATAAGAGTAGATCAGAGGCTAGGAATACTGTGGAAGTGACTCACCTCCTGACCACCCAAAGCCTGTCCACCATCTACAAGGCACAAGTCAGGAATGAGATGGAAAAATCCTCACTTTCCTGAATGGGTACAGCCCCAACAACACTAAAGAAGCTTGACACCATCCAGGACAAAGAAGCCCAATTGATTTGCATCACACCCAGAAGCATTCACTCCCTTCTCCACTGTCGCTCAGGAGCAGCAGTGTGCACTATCTACTAGACACAATGCAAAAATTCCCAAAAGACCCTCAGACAGCTCCTTCCAATCTCACAAAACCTTCCATCTAGAATGACAAGGGCAGTAGACTTTTGGGAAACCGCACTTTCAAATTCCCTTCCAAACCAGTCATCATACTGGTTGGAAATATATTGCCATTCCTTCACTGTTGCTAGGTCAAAACCCGGGAATTCCGTCCTTAATCACTCGTGGGTCAATGCACAACAGCTGGATAGCAGCAGTTTGAGAAGGTAGCTCAGCAACATCTTCTCAAGGGGGCAAATAGGGATGGGCAAGAAATACTGCGCCCATCTAGCGATTCCCATATCCAAAACAGAGTTTTTAAAATTAGTTCCAAATTGATAATCTCGATGTGACAGTTTCTCTGATTTGAAAATGAACAGGAAAACAATATTTCTAATATTGAACATTTTAGACTTTTCTGTTATTAGAAGGGTGTTCAGTATTTGATGACTTATTGTTGCTGAGTGCTTTGATAAATTGCATCTGTTTTGTTAAAATCAATAATACTGGCGTAACAAGATCAATCCTTCGAAAATATTAGACTGAAAATGACAATCGTCGTAGAGACAATGTACTCCCCCAGGTGAGACGCACAGATAGGCGCTTATATTCAACAAATTAATGGACTACTGGCCGACACTGAATCCCCACACTGTCCATATCACAGGGTTTACCATTGACCAGAACGTGAAGTCAAATCAACATACAAACGCAAGGGTTACAAGAGCAGGTCAGAGACTTACAATTCTGCACTGAATAATAGACCCTATCACCTAAAGGGCATTGGTTATAGCAATATGTTTAGGCCATTCAGCCTATCCCTTCAACCTGAAACTGTGCTGTTTGTCATTGTCTCTCTGACTAGTGAAAATATCTTCTACACACTGACTGTATCAATCTTTGCAATAATTGTTCAGTTTCAATCAGACGCCCCTTGCCCCCGCCATACCACCATTCTTCTAAATTCCATCGAGTACACACACTGCCGCTCGTATGACAAGTCGTTATGCCCAGGATGGATCACCTCCAACACCAGCAGATATTTGCCCAGAGATAGTGTCCAAAGCAGCTCACAATATGCCAAATGCCGTCTGACTATAGCCCATTACATTCTCAGCAGTATGTCTCCTCTCTTGCATTCTTGCTCCCTTGAACTGAATGCTCATATTGCATTTGCTTTCGGAACTGCCAACTGAACCGGCACATTACCCATAAGAGAGGACGAGTGCTTCAAAATCCTTTGAGCTTCAGATTTAATGGATCATGTTGAACATAGTGTCTGTCTCCATTCCGCCAGTAAAGTGCATAATCTCAAATGATTCCATATTGTGTTCCATCAGCCACGTGTTTTCCCACAGTCCAAAACTGCCCAAGTCTTTCTGCAACCTCCCCACTTCCTCAATATTATCTGCCCAGCAAACCATCACTGCATCATCTGCAAACTTAGAAAAAATGCCCTCAGGTCCATTGTCCAGTTTGTCCATGTATCACACATTTCCTGGCTCCCTAAGGACTGTGCACCATCTACAAGGCACAACACTCAAGGTGGTTGACTCCATTGAGGTTGAAGCAGTGGCTTGGCAGGAATTAAACCTAAAAAGTCTTCGTTCTCTGCACCACAGTCTCTCAGTAGAAGCACACCCTTCCCCTTTTTGTTGTGAGTTTACTTCATTATGGCGCACAATCCTAGTCTATTGATGTCACTCGGTCTGGAAACTAACGGTGTGGTGCTCTCACCAACCAATGTAACTGTGTGTTGATGATAACGGAGGGAGGTGGGGGAGGTAATATCTATCGTGAATGACTGTGTGACTGCCAGGCTGAAACCTGCCCTGACAGCCTCGGATGTACCTATGCCCGCTGTCACTGCTGTAGACATGATCAGTCTTCCTGAGAGTCAAGTCAAGGAAAGCGACTGACCTGGACGATGTTCCCGGATGTGTACTCAGATCCTATGTGGGCCAACTGGCAGAGGTATTCACATACAACTTCAGCTTCTCCCTCTTACAAGCCGATGTCCCAACCTGCTTCGAGAAGACCACCATCATCCTCGTAAGTGAGAAACCACATGTAACGTGCATTAATGACTACTGCCCAGTGGCTGTAACCTCAATAAACATGGAGTGATTTGAAAGGCTTGTTATGGCTCACATCCCCTCCAATCTCCCAGGCTGACCTGAACCCTTATAATTTGCTGACTAATGTAACAGGCCCAGAACGGATGCCATATCCCAATCCCTGCATTCATCCCTGGGACATCTGGATAACAAGTACACCCTACACCACACTCCTGCTCATTGACGACAGCTCCACCTTAAACATCATTATCCCCTCCAGAATGATCTTAAACCTCCGTGACCTTAGTCACCACTCCACCCTCTGCAATCGATGTCCCGGTTTCAGACCCACAGACAACAATCTGTGTAGATAGGTATCTGCTCCTCCGCCGCAATAACACTCAACACTGGATACCCCAAGGATGCGTCCTCAGCCCCCGACTGTACACACACGGCTGTGTTGCCAAATTCCAAACAAAGCCAGCTGCAAGTTCGCTGAAGACATCATCAAAGCAGGGGGAATACCAACCAACGATGAGTCTGATACAGTAAGGAGATGGGGGCAGGAGATAGCGGGCTTGGTGGCATGGTGTAATGATAATGACCCCTCCCAATTTCCGTAAAAGTAAAGGACTGATCATTGACTTCAGAAAGTAAGGAGAGGAACGCGCCCCCATCTACACCAACGGTTGAGGGAGTGCAGAGCGTCAGGTTGCTCGGCTTGATGATAACTGACAAGCAACCCTGGAGTTCCCAGATAGGTGTGACAGTCAAGAGGTTTCAACAATGCCTCTCCTTCTTCAGGTGGCTCACGAAATTCAGCATGTACTACTTGTATAAATGCACCATTAAGAAAGTAGTGTTCGGGTGCATCACGTCCTGGTGTGGCAACTGCTCTGCCCAGGACCATAAGAAACTACAGTGTTGAGTGCACAGCCCAGACTATGATGGACTCCAACCTCTCAACCAGTGACTCAATTTACACGGCTCGTTGCTGCAGAAAGATTGTTAACATCTATCCCAGATTACTGATGGAAGGGAGTGAGGAAGTAGCTGATGTCTTGACAGATATCTTTGTAGCATCCTTGAATATGGCTGAGGTCACGAGGACGGGGGAATTGTTAATCCCCCGGTTCAAGAAGGGTAACAAGAATAATCCAGTTAAATATAGACCAGTGAGCCTGACGTCAGTGGTAGGGAATCTGCTGGAGAAGATACTGAGGAATAGGATCCATTCTCATTTGAATGAAAATGGTCTTATTAGTGATAGGCAACATGGCTTTGTGCAGGGAAGGTTATGTCTTACCAACTTAATAGAATGCTTTGAGGTAATGACAAAGTTGATCGATGAGGGAAGGGCTGTTGGTTTCATGTAAATGGACTTCAGGAATGCATTCGATAACTTTTTACATGGCCGGGTTGGGGAGAAATTGAAGTCGCATGTGGTCCAGGGTGTGCTCGCTTCATCGATAAAGAACTGGCTGGGCAACAGGAGGCAGAGAGTAGTAGGACAAGTGAGATTCTCAAAATGGAGAACTGTGACCAGTGATGTTCCATTTAAGCTGTTTCTGGAAAGATACATTAATGGACAGAGAACAAAGGGATACAGACCCTTAGACAATAGGCGACAGGTTTAAATAGAGGAACTGGATGGGCGCAAGGTTGAAACGCCGAAAGGCTGCTGCTGTGCTGGAACGTTCTTTGTTCTAATATTTTCAAAGACCCATCACAACCCAGTAACGATCTCTTACAACCTCTTCCATCAGCCTAGAAGATACAGATGACTGAAAGCAAGGAGCAGCTGGCTCAGGAACAGTTTCTTCCCGGCTGTTATGAGACTGATGAATGGGCTCTCTAATCTCAAATAATGCTGATCTTGTTCAAGTTGATCTCGCCTAGCGCACACCCTGTGCAGCGTAACCTACATGCCTCTCAGACATGTTTTACAGCCATTGTTCTGTACATTCTTGCTTACTATGATCTGCCTGTACACCTTGGCACAGTTAACAATAAATCCTCACCTCCGTTCCCCCTAGCTCCCTCCAGTGCTCATTTCCAGCTCTCTCCGGTCCTCAACCCCAGCACCTCTCATTGCTCACCCCAGCTCCCTGTGAACCCACCCCCAGCTCCCTGTGTCCTTTGTCTCTTACTGTTTCTCTCACTCTGTCTGTTTCCCTGTGTTATCCTTTTTTCTGTCTTCTGTTTCTTTCCCTGAATTTACTCTCTCCCCTTCTCCCTGTTCATGTGACTGTTTGTTTCCTTGTTTTGTTTCCTTTCTGTCTTTGACTGATACTCCATCTGTTTCTTGAACTGTGTTCTCTCTCTCCTTCCTTTGTGTCTGTCTCTATTTCACTCGTGATGGTGATGGCCTCTCTATAAAATTGAAGCAGGTGATGCCTGATTGGTTCGATGTTGCCAACACAATTAACTCAACTGGGTTTTGCTATCATGGACATAGTTTATATTTATTGATGAACTTTCAATTGTTGTCAAAACAGCAACCAGAACTTGGGTATCCATTTAACAGCCAATTGTTACAACTAACTATTTTGGAACTGCCCGCCTCCCAGTGTTCTGTATACTGGCAACTGAAAGCATTCTATTCACGTGACATGGTAACTGCTGTGCCCAGGACCATAAGAAACTACGGACAGTCGTGTGCACAGCCCAGGCAATCACTGAAGATAACCTTCCATCCATTTATACTTCTCATTATCGCCGAAAGGCTGATAACAAAAAAAAAATCTTTTCCAAACTGGTAATGATCTCTTACATCCTTTTTCAATAGGGAGAAGATACAGAGGCTTGAAAACATGGACCAGCATACTCAGGAACACCTTCTTCCCTACCGTAATTAGACTGACATCTCTAACTTTTCAAATAATACTAGTCTTGTTAATAGAGATTTTGCTTTGCACATCTCCTGTGCAGCTTTAGCCTTATATGCCTCACTCTGTTGAAGTACCCCATGAGTTGTATTTTCTTGTTTGGTTTCATGTTCCTGCACTAATCACAAAACAAAGTTTTCCATTGTACATTTGACTAAAATAAATCAAATCAAATCAGAGCAAACGCGTGGACTACAGTGGCTCACGGTCTTCTCAAGAGCAGCTAGAAAAGTGAAATAATGCTGTCCCAGCCAGTGATACTCATATCCCATTCAAGAATATAAGAAAATGACCACACCCAGGGAAAGGAGACAGGGAGATAAAATCGTTTTAAACATGGTGTTAGACAAATACAGGTTTCCCTCGCTATCTGAAAGTACAGTGTTTCTTTGGATTTCTTTTGATTAGTGATAACAGGTCCTAATGTAGGTCACTTGGAAAGGGAGGGGGCGAAATGTAAACTTTTGAAAAGCAGGGGATACCTGTATTTACATGGGCATGATATTTAGGAAGGTGGGAAGGGCGAAAAATAAATGAGGTGAATCTCACATTTTAGTTCCATGCCAGCTGATTATCATTCCATTTGTTTGTTCTTTTTCTTCTATCTCTCTCTTTCTCCATCAATTCAACTCAGTCCTCTTCCCCTGCACAGCTCACTTCCCTGCCACTAACAGTATTCACACTATTTCCCAACTGATTTAAGTTCTGAAGAGCACTTTCCGTTCTTTTCTTTTTGAAATATAATTTCAGGTCAGTAACACACCTTCCACCCCGCCCAGAATAATCATCAGCACTGCTGATATCGATATGGCAGCAGTTCCCAGTGGTGGAAATCATGACAATACCCAAGGAAAACCTCCT
The DNA here is from genome assembly GCF_020745735.1 of Hemiscyllium ocellatum. Lineage (NCBI taxonomy): Eukaryota > Metazoa > Chordata > Chondrichthyes > Orectolobiformes > Hemiscylliidae > Hemiscyllium > Hemiscyllium ocellatum. The sequence continues at coordinate 171,901 of NW_026869219.1, read as the reverse complement.
CTCCATTGTTTTAATGTTCAAGTCCATTATTCTAAGAATCCGATCCAATGTCTACGCAGCTGCTGATCTCTGTTACTGTCAGAGCAGATGCACCTGCTACTACAGTGGGATAAAACACTGAGTGAACTCCTGACTGAAAGGAGAGGGAAACCCTCCGGTGACAAGTTACAATGTATGGAGACTGACATCAATCACAGTCACTGAGCAAACAGCTCCAGCTTTCAATACAGCACATTCAGTTCACAATATAACTGTACTGGACTGAATGTTGACATTGCCAGCTATTGGTCACATCTCCCATCACCAATTGCTCTCGTGAAGTCAGTTGTGAGGAAGAATGATTTTTTTTTTCCGTAGGCTAGATGGCTCTGCTCTGTTGTACGTTTGCAAAGCTGTACCATCTCTCCCCAAATCCATCCATGCACCAAAAGAAACACAATCAGGATGTTGTTACTGTGTGGATGTCTCCCTCACGGGAACAAACACCAGCCATCAGTCTATCACTGAACACAGTTGCCCTGAACATAGACAGAAAGTTGGACTTCTCTGAATATTCCTCTCACTGCTCCAATAAGGCAACTTTGGAACTTCCATACATAATATGCTTCAGTAATCTTTTTAACAAAAATTGACAAACACCCTAATGCAGTTTTATTTGAGGTAAAGCAGTATTTTTATACATTTTGGCCTCAGTCCAAAACCAATTGTATTAAGCACAATGAACCTATTCATTAAGACTTATGAATTAATGAGTCAGATTTGTATGAATATGACATTGGCTGAGAGATAGGACAGAATGGGGGCATCGGCTGTGGAGACGGCATAGAGTACAATGATATTTCCCAGTCATCATTGCTCTTTCTGATAGACAGAATTAAATATAACGCACAAGAAGAGATGCAAAGCCAAATGTGAACTGAACAGGATAATTTTATATGTGTTAAAGTGAACTATATTTTATACGCACATTACTTAATCATTGAGTGTACAATTTGAGTAGGGTCAACAGACCTGAAATATTAGCTTTGGGTTAATGTTGCTGTTCACAGATACTGCCAGACTGCCGAGCTTTCATTCGAATTCCTGTTTTTGTTTGAGACGGATCGTATTGTTCATATCTGGTAGGATACCTACAATTAAAAGCAGGCACTAATAAGAAAATAAGAAGGTCTGTGTGGACAACACAGAATAACTGTTGAGATACAGCTCATTCTAAGCTGGAAAAGAGAATAGGTTGAGTGCCCTCCACCTTTGCTGTAATAATTCTGTGATATACCTTGAAAGCTTATGGAGGGGGAGACAAGCTTGTTCAATTAAGGACAGTTTTCCATCATCAAAAATCGATTCTTATTATTTCATGAAGTTCAGTTGCTTCGAAACAGTATTTTCAAACAAAGTGGATTACTGAGATTTATAGGACATTCAGAATGTGTTTTTCTCTTTGAATCTTACAGAAGAAACAGATTTCGGCCGTACAACATGTGTCACAGACAAACCAATTGTAATAGGAACAGGAAAGGACCATAGTGTCCAAATACAACCAAGGTCAACATATGGACCTGTCAAAAAATATGAAATATAATGATATGAAAATGAGATACAAACTGAAAATGGTGTAGAAATGAAAAAAAAAATAAGAGATGAGGAATTATCTGCAGAAAGGAGCAGAGTTAACATATTGGTTATGATGTGACGCTTCTGAAAAGTCAAATGTTAGTTCTGTGCATCTGTACTCAGATTCTGCCAGATTTGTTGAGTTTTTCTCCAGCTCATTCATTTTTTTCTGAATTGTGACAAATTGTCTGATCTGAACGATGAGATGGTGATGTTATGACAGGAGGTGCTTTTGGAGGAGTGGATGCATTTAGCGTGCTGGGCACAGGTGGGGAGGCAGGTTCCAAGGGGTCATGGGCATCTCTGTATTATTGCATCTTGTGGGCCTCACATATCTGATGAGCATGGCGAATGAGCCAGAGAAAGAAATAGAATTTGGGAGCGGTGCAGCATTGAGCTAATGAGATGTGATGCGTTTGGACAGATAAAATGTTGATACCAGTGGTACTGACACCACACCATCAGTCCTCAGAAAGTAACTGATTGAAAATAATCTGAATCGTAATCTCATTGTAACACCCTGATTCCATTGGGGTGACACTCAACCAGCAAGGTCTTACTTTTCTGAGATTTTAGACCAGACTGTGAAAACGGAACATAAGTTGATGTTATTAACAGGACACATTTATCCATGGCTTTGGAAGGCACTAGAAGGGCAGAGTTTATTTGGCATTCTCAAAAGCTCTGGGGAAAGTGTCATTGTTCAGTGAGGAAATTACCAAGACAGAATATCCACGGAATCCCATTGACCACAGTTTACTCAGGGGCCGTGATGCCACACGAGTCAAATAGTACTTTGATGCAAGTGAAGTTACTCTAATCACAACTCAAATGTCATTGGAAATTCCTTAAAAAGCAAAATGATAGAACACGGCTTGTTCAAATAATGTGCTCACTGTACTCACAACATTTAAAGGAAAACTGATGCATGGATTTCTGATTCTGAGGAGATGTTCATCCTATTTGTGATGAGGCTGTTTGGTTAAGCGCTGTGACAGAGAGCTAGAAAGACACTCCACTCTGTACCATGGGGAACAAAACCATCCTGGTCAAGGTGCATCAGGTAGTGACAAAAACACACTATTGTCTGTTCCAATTGGACATTGATCACACCAATCTCATCACACACGGATGATCAATAGCAGCACAGAAGCCAACAGCTCCCATCATCCCAGTTGGAAAGCTAAAAGTGAATGCGATGGTCAGGTGAAGAGGGCGTAACTGGGAATTTGATGTAACTTACAATGGAAGTGGCAGAAGGAGGGTGTAAAGGGAGATCATCAGTAGAAGAGCATGTAGCAGTAGAAGGGATAGTGCAAGGGAAGTAGGAGTGGCAGGAAAGAGTATGATGGAGGAGGAAGAATGGCACATGAAGTTTGAGTGACAGGGACAATCTTGTTTTTGGGGAAACGGGATTGGGTGCACAAACGTCACTGTTCAGGAAAGTCGAGATCTGGTTTCCATTCAAAATTAAGAAATTATTTCGTGTACTTTTTCTTCTATTACTTCATTCTAGTTCAGATTGCACATGTACTCTATATTTCTGTATCCCCATCAAGTGGAGACAACATGTTATTTTTCTCATCTAGTGGGGCGTTTCAATATTTTTGATTTTATTACAGTATATATTAGCTTCCAATTCAAGGTAGGCATGAGAACATGAGTTGATCTCCTGCAGTTTGTCCATAACATAGAATTTAATTGAATATTTATCCTCAACACACTCGCTGATTTAAACTAACAATGAATTAGTCAGTGTGCATCCTGCAGGTGAAACATTTCTTCAGCTTTGGCTATTGCAGTGAATGTAACAAAGAACAGTGTCTCCAGAATGCTAATGTTCCAGCGCAAGATACCAAACCCTAGTTCATCCTAAGTTATTTACAAGCTTTATGAATAAAACAGGTAGAGTGGTAAAATGTAAAAGGTGAATTCAACTCTGTGTCAAAAATGTTATCTCTGGCGTCCTCACAAAAGATATAAACCACATCACTCTGTAAATTGACCAAAATAAGAAAAGGTATCGACTGGAATTCTCAAATCTTCCTCTAAATAACATCTGGAGAACAGGAAGGAACACATGATTTGTTTGTGAGATTCATAAATGACGATGGTGAGCATATCGAAGATGGGGGTGGGGGCAGTGGAATGATGCGGATGACACAAAGCTGAGCTGTGTGGCTCAGAGTTGGGAGGAAAGAGTTAGGCTACAGGAGGATATAACTAGATTATTCAGATAGCCAGATCAATGGCCGATGAAATTTAACACTGATAAATGTGGGTTGAAGCACGTCAGAAGTAATATGACAAGCGAGTACTCAAACTATGAATGGGGTGGGCGAAATTTGCTCGTTTTTTTCTTTGCAGCAGGGAAAGACGAGGAGGGAACCTGGTACAGGTGCACAAGAGCATAAGGAGTGTAGAGAGGATGAACAACCAAAAGCCATTTCCCTGAGTCAAACTGTCAAAAACAATGGGACACATTTTTAAAGTGAAAGGCAGGGGAATGAGAGAGGATTTGTGGAATGCGTTCAGTTTGGAGGGTGGTGTGAATCTGGAAGGCATTGCCGAGGAGGGTGGTTGAGGCAGGTAACCTCACAAACATGTGCTCTTGCTGGCACAGACGTAATAGGCCTTTTCTTCGTTGCATGATTCTATGCGGTGGCAGCCGTGAGCAGTCTGATATATTCTGAAGAAATAAGCAATGGCAGTTGCTGGTTTGTTCCTCTGACTGGACTCAGTGAGTGGCGAGATTACAAACCAGCATCATCTCATGCAGCTTCAGCACGTACTCAACCTACAGAAACCAAGCCATCTCTGGGAGCATCCAGGGTAATTCACATGCTCAGTGGATTCACTGTCCAACAACAGCACGAGCATTTTTCAGCTGTTTGCACTATTATTATAGCTTCAGCAATGTCATCGACACAGATTTTCCTTCAATATAATGCAGACTTCTAGCTATGAGGGTGCTATATCTCTGAAGCATAATAGATTCCTTCCCAGGTATTCACTTTGATAAAAATCAAGTTTCCCTGTGTTTTGCTGCCAGTTGTTTATCACAGAATTCCTCACTCCACTCCAGCCCAACCTCTTTCCCCTTTAATATTTTGTTGTGCACTGTCTTCCTGATCTCACACACCTCAATCCCTCACGTCCCCTATATTCCTCATTTCTGAATCCCTGATAAACCTGAGCCTCATCTCTTTCATTTATTCCAACTTCCATCTCACAACGTGAACTGATATGATTCCTTCCCTCAGCATGGTAATTAGACTGGCTATGCCTGATGTGCTATTCATCTCGACCTTCCACTCAGGTTCTGACACGCTGCTTTGGTTAACAACCTCCTGGTTTGTTAGTTTAAATCTATTCGGTTTGCACTAGCAAACCTCCCCAAATGACGTTGTTGCTCCTCCAGCAAAGATGCAACCTGCTTTTTTTTGTACAGGTCGCACCTGTCCTGGAAGAAATCCCAATGATCCAAAAATCTGAAACCATCAACCCTGAACTAGCTTTTGAACAACATGTTAAGCTATACGGCGTCCTTATCCTTACCTCTTTTCAATATGGCATGGGGAATAATTCAGAGATTACAGAGGATTGTTCTGTCTCTCTCTCACATACACATTCACATACACAATCAGGCTGACACCACATTACTTATAAAGTTATTGGTATTCTTCTGCAAAGTAATCAGAATGATAACTGGAATGAAGGATATTTAGTTAAAGAAAGGATGAGAAAGAACGTGTTTCTTCTGGACGTCAGTTTGCTAGCTGAATTGAAGAGTTCATTTTCAGACAGTTCATAACTATATCAGGGAATATTGTCGGTTAGCCTCCGGTGAAATTCTAGTGTTATGTCCCACATCCTATTTAAGTATTTACGTTTCCTTGAGTCAGTGATGTAATTTCCAGTATTGGTGATTTCATGCCTGGTCCTTTTCCTCAGAGAGTGTAAGATGGAATCAAAATCGACGTGTTTGTTGATGGATTTCTGGTTGGAATGCCATGCTTCTAGGAATTCTTGTGCGTGTCTCTGTTGGCTTGTCCTCGATGGATGAGCAGACCCAATCAAAATGATATACTTCCTCATTCGTATGTAAGGATCTAGTGAGAGTAGGTCATGTCTTTTTTCTGGCTAGTTATTGTTCATGCATCCAGGTGGCTAGTTCTCCGCCTGTTTTTCCGATGTAGTGTTTGTTACAGTACTTGCAAGGCCATACTCACAGGAATCCGATTCACTTGAGAGGATGAAAAGGACAACCAACTCCCATACCTAGACGTGATGGTACAGAGAATACCTAACGGAGAATTCACCACAAAGGTATACAGGAAAACCACACACACAGACCAAGTCCTAAACTACGAAAGCAACTAAACCAACGCACACAAAAGAAGTTGCATCAAGACACTATTCAAACGGGCCACAATACACTGCAGTGCACCAGAACTGCAAAAAGAGGAAGAAGATCACCTATTCAATGGATTCACCAAAAACGGGCACCCACGCAATTTCATCAACAGATGCCTAAGGGAAAGACGACGGAATGGGGACATGCCACAACCCAAAGGATTGGCCACACTACCATACATCAAGAGCATTTCTGAACTGGCAGCCAGACTACTGCGACCATTAGGACTCATAAAAGCACACAAACCAACAGCCACTCTCAGACAACAACTCACAAGAACGAAGGACCCGATACCCAGCATGAACAAAACCAATGTAGTGTACAAAATCCTATGCAAGGACTGCACAAAACACTACACAGGACAAACAGGAAGGCAGCTAACGATCTGCATCCATGAACACCAACTAGCCACGAAACGACATGACCAGCTATCCTCAGTAGCAACACACGCAGATGACAAGCATCATGAGTTTGACTGGGAGAACACTACTATTATAGGACAAGCCAAACAGAGAACAACCAGGAAATTCCTAGAGGCATGGCACTCATCCACAGATTCAATCAATAAGCACATCGACCTGGACCCAATATACCGAACACTGCAACGGACAGCTGGAACTGACAACCAGAAGCAGCAGATTCAAACCACTACAAATGCCGGAGGAAAGATCACAGAAGCGCTTCACAGGAGGCTCCCAAGCACTGAGGATGTCACCTAGACAGGGGACGAAGCGTCTGCAACACAAATTCCCAGCTCGGCGAACAGAACCACAACAATGAACACCCGAGCTACAAATCTTCTCACAAACTTTGAACACCATGCTCTTTATTCGATATTAAATAACATGTGCATTCTTTATTTTTATGTTACAAAAATTTGACAGGAGTTTATACTTTATTTCCATAAACATAGAATCGATCTAATTGTTTTCAGAGATTATAGTTCACTTGAATAATCATACTTCACATCTCATTTTTGCCCAATTCACGAAACATAGCTAACAGCTGATTATTGTTCGGGTCAGTAAACTCAACACCTTGCAATGATCTACGCTAAAAACGGCTTCCCAAAGATTTGGAATCATTTACAGTGTTACTGGAATTCGCAGTTGCCAGTGTTGCTGAGTGACACACTGACCTGCTCCTAAATCTGTGCAAAGAGTTTCTAACCTGTGTCAGGGCAGTCAGTCAAACATTTATTCACAACAAATAATTTGGAATCCAACCTGGGAAAGGTGGGAGCTCGCTAACAGTCTATCACTGGTCTCAATGTAGCTACAAATGATGCCCAAATTAGATATCAATGGCTGACCAGCAGCCAGGTTTTAAAAAAAATCATCTTCAGTCAGAGCCTGGCCCAGTGGGCAGATGTGTCGACATGCAGTGTCAGAATCACACTGCACAACTCACTGATGGTGCTGACACCTGGCCTGCCTCCCAGACTCCATACATCTGCACCCTGGGCTGGATACTGGGAAAAGACGTAAAAAACCTGACAGTCTGATGCACTATCTTGAGTCTCACAAAGAAACCTCTGAAACCATATCCAATAAATGTCACCTTCATTATCACCAGTATCAAAATGAAATTTTACATCTCGGAGGATGGTCAGAGATTAATACATGGTTCACCCAAAAAAATGTATCTGAAGAAAACAGCAGCAAACGCCAGGCCAAGAAGTACGTTAATGACCGAACTTAGCGGATTATGCCTGGTGTATGTCATCACATACATATTGTACTGGCACTCAGGTGACTGTAACAATGCACACCGTAAATGTAAGTTTTGACCTAACACCTCGTCAAAGCTTCCTGATCTCACACACATCATTCCCTCACACACTCAAGCATTGATGAGAATCTACAAGCTTGGTTAAACAGGAATCATAGTACAGGCCTTCAGCCCTTGACGTCCTTTTATCCTGTTCTAAGATCAGACGAACCTACATACCTTTCATTATATGATCATTCATGTGCCTATCCACACACCCACACTCTCTGTGTAAAGAACGTACCTTGGACATCTCTCACAAATATTCCTCCAAGTACTTTAAAATCATGCCCCCTCATGATAGCCACTTCTGTCCTGGGTGAAATTCACTGGCTGTCCACTCTATCTATGCCTCTAATCATCTTGTCCACCTCTATCAAGTCATGTTCCATTCTTTTTCGTTCCAATGAGAAAAAAAAACATAGTTCTCTGAATTTTCTTTGCAAGACCTGCCCTCCAGTCCAAGCAGCGACCTGATTAATTTCCTCAGTACGCTCACCAATGCTTCCACATCTTTCCTATAATGAGGCGATCAGTATGGAACACAACGTTCGAAGTGATCTCACCAGGGTTCCATAGAGCTCCAGCATAACCTCACTACTTAAACTCAACCCTCCTGCTAATGAAAACATCATCCGGCTTCTTAAGAACCTTATCAACCTGGGTGGCAACTTTGTGGGAGCTATGACATGGATCGTCAGATCCCACTGTTCCTCCACAATGTATGACTCGTACATTTAACCGTGTATTATGCATTCAAATTTGACCTTCCAAACTGAATCGCTTCACGATTTTCTAGGTTGAACTCCAATTGCCCCTTATCAGCCCAGTTCAGCATCCTTTTGATGTCCTGTGCAAACTATAATAGCCCTCAACACTACCCACAATTCGACTAAACTTTGTTAAATTGAAAAACTTACTAATCCACCTACCCTCTTCCTCATCGAAGTCATTTGTAAATATCACAAACAGCAGAAGTCCCAGAACCGATCCCAATGGAACACCAATGGTCACCAAGCACCAGACAGAATGCTTGCCATTTTCCACCCGCCTCTGTCTTCTATGGCCAGTCAATTCTGCATCCAGACTGGCCGGTTTCCCTGTATCCGATGCATCCTTACTTTCTGAATGAACCTACCATGAGTAAATTTACCAAACGCCTAGTTAAAAACCATGTACTCCACATCCACAACTCTCGCTTCTTCAATGTATTTGATCCCATCCTCAAAGTATTCAGTAAGGTATGTGAGGCATGACCTGCCCCTCACAAAGCCATGCTGACTATTTCTAACAAAACTATAATTTGCATGTAATCATAAATTCTGTCTCTCAGAATCCTCTCCAAAACTTGGTCCAATGTTGATGTAAACTGACTGGTCTGTAATTCTCAGGATTATCCCTATTCCACTTCCTGAACAAGGGAGTACATTTGCCACCCTCCAATCATCTGGCATTACTCCAATGGAGAGTGAGGACGCAAAGATCATCTCCAAAATGCAGTAATCTCTTCCCGCTCTTCCTGTAGTACGCCAGGGGGGATCCCGTCTCGCCCAGGAGATTTATCTATCCCTATGTTTGTATTTCAAACAGTCTGTACTTCACCTCACCATGTCTACTCACTGCCCAAATACCAGATTGACTGCTTTCCATTTCAGGTCTCTGTACAGTGCTGCTTTCTGATCGCATATGGTTCCCTATAAACTGTTAATCATGGAATGCAAAACATGGGAAGGCACCAATGCCTTCCTGATGAAAGGCTGATGCCCAAAGCTTTGACTCTCCTGCTCTTTAAATGTCGCCTGACATGCCGTGCTTTTCCAGCGCTACACTTTTCGATTGATCACCAGTATCTGCAGGTCTCATTTTCTCCTTTACAAAGGGCTGTCCCCTCTGCACACTGAGCAGACAATTAATCAGCAGAAACCCGTTGTATTTAGAGCTGACTGTTCAGTTCTGGAAAGTTGCACTTGACGAATACATTTATTGAAAACGAAATTACAATTCAACAAATATTCATTCAGTCCCAGAGTTACAGTTTCGGTTCATGAATAACGAGCTTGATAACGAGCAGTGAATAACTGAAGAACTCGGAGGTACAGAGGACTCTAGGCGATGTATTCCAGGCTGGATGTGCTTTCCCTAAAGGTTGGATATATTATCGGACAGACAAACGTGATAAGGGAACGAGCTGACATGTGGAATTGTGACATTTTTGCCATTACAGAGATAAGTTTGAGGGAGATCAGGGCTGACAACTCAATATTCTGCTGTACAAGAGGCAGCACAGGGGAGGGGTAAAGGAGGAGGTGGTGATGCATTATTAGTTATGGAGTCAGTTGCTGCAATAAGAAGGGAATTAAATCGGAAAGAGAAGCTCAAAGCAGGTACAAATTGAGCAGGTCAATGGAGGCATCTACCATATGTGTAGGACTAAACTTAAAACGTCAGTAGAAACGCAAATATTAGGCGTGATAAAACATTAGCGGGTAGAATGAGCGGATTGAGAGAGATAGGGAGAAGAAAATGATTTGGGAGGGGCTTAGAGATATAGGGAGAGGTGTAGGGTTTGGGGTGGATTAGAGAGATAGGTAGGCGTTCAGGGTTTGAGAGATTTATGGAGTAGTAAAGGGTTTGGAGGAGGTTAGAGAGATAGAGAAGGGTTACGGATTGGAGGGGGTTAGAGAAATAGGTAGGCGTGCAGGGTTTGAGACAGATACGGAGTACTATAGGGTTTGGAGCAGGTTAGAGATATAGAGAAGGGTGTTGGGATTGGAGGGGATTAGACAGATAGGGAAAGGGTTTGGTGGGGTTGAGATAAGTAGGGAGAGGTATAGGGTTTGGAGGGGTCAGAAATATCGGAGGGATACAGGGTTTAGAATGGATTAAGTAAATGGAGTGTTGTGCATGGTCTAGAGTAGGTTGAAGAGATAGAGAAGGGAGTAGTCTTTGTAGGAGTTTAGAGAGCTAGGGAGGGGTGCAGTATTTGGAGAGGGTGAAGGAGATAGGGAAGAGTATCGGGTTTGGAGGAAGTTAGAGAGATATAAAAGAGGTAAAGTGTATGAAGGGTGTTATACAGATAGCGAAGACAATAGGGGCTGGAGAAGGTTACATATCTGGGATGGGTGGAAGGTTTGGAGGAGGATAAAGAGATAGAGAGGAGTGGAGGGTTTGGAGAAGGAGAGAGAAATAGCGAATGGGGTAGGTTTGGAGGAGATGAGAAGCTCATTGTGTCAGATCAAACACTGACTCAGAAACCCCCTGCTGACTCCCCGCCCTCAGCCTCACGGTGTCAGATCAAACACTGACACAGAAACCCTCTGCTGACTCCCCGCCCTCAGCCTCACGGTGTCAGATCAAACACTGACACAGAAACCTCCTGCTGACTCCCCTACTTCCGCTGATGGATCAGTGTCCCTTCACATTGACCGGCACTTGGAGGAAGCCCTGAAAGAGTAACAAAGGTGGAGAATGTATATACTGGATGGGCCATTTCAAAACCAACCACCAAGAAAGGTTCAGCAGCAGCGTTGCTGATCGAGCTGGCCGTTTCCAAAAGGACATAACTGCTTCACTGCGTCTGCACCGGGTCGAGGGAAATGACTGGCAGGGAGAAACATCCTTGACCTCACCCTCACCAACCTACTGGCTGCAGACACATTGTTCGATACCCGTATTGGGAACGGTGACGGCTGCACACAGTATTTCTGGAGATAAAGTTCCACTTTTATATCATGAAGACCCCCTGTGTATATGTGACACCATCACTGTGCTAAACAGGGCAGATTTCCAAAAGATTTTGGAATTTTGCACTGGCCTGTATGAGGTGGTTCAGGTCATTACCAACAGCAGCAGAATTGTACTCGAGTATGATTTTCACTATCACTGCCTGGCGTATGCTCCACTTTACCCTGACCATCAAACCAGGGATACAGCCTTGTTAAATGGAGAACACAGGAGGGCCTGCCTGTAGTAGCCCAAAATACACCTCAGGATGAGATGAAGTTACTAAATTGGACCATTTGCTCACCACATGGTATAAATAGCAAATTATACACAGATCTAAAAAATGAATCAGACCTAATCTCTGCAATCCTCTCACATGCAGTCTGGGTGAGTGGTGGTGGACAATGACACAACTCACTGGAGGAGGTGGATCCACAAATACCACCTTCCTCAAAGATTGAAGATCCCAGCACAATAATAGAAAAGCTAAGGCTGAAACTTTCACAAGAACCTTCAGACAAAATATCGATGGGATGATCTATTTTAGTCTCCTCCAGATGGCATTCTTCAGCTAATCCGGTTCACTATGTGTGGTATTTACAAACAGCTGGAGGGATTGGAGAATACAAAGGTTGTGGGCCCCGATAACATTCCATTCAAGCTGTTCCTGCTGGGATACAGCACTGGGACCTAGCTGACAATGTGGGAAACTATCCAAGTGTGTCCTCTGGACACACAGACAAAACATCAGATAATCAATGACCACCCCATTGCTCTAATCCGTGTCATTAATGTGGAAGATGTCACCTACAGTGAGATCAAGCAGCACTTCCTCAGCACCAACCTGCTCACTGAGCTCAGTTTGGACTCTCATCCCTTGGGCTCATTGAAGCCTTGGTTTAATGATGTACAACAAGAAAACACACAGCTGAATTCTAGAGGTAAAGTGACAGTGACTGCACTTTTAACATGATCATAACTATGTTTGACCAAGTGCCATATCCAGGATTAACAGCAAAACTGGAGCAAATAGGAATCGTCTGCACTGGCAGAAGTTACACCTGGTACAAAGGAAGGCAGCTGGTATTGGTGGAAAGCAGCCATCTCAGCTCTGCCGCAGTTCCCCAGGGGAGGAGTTACTGAGTAAGCCTGTAGATCAGAAATGGAAAGGCAGGGCACCATACCACGACAGGATGCTAGGGCTTCTCTCTAGTTAGACAGAGACGACTGGTGGTAAATTAACTGGACAGTCCTCATGCCTCAAGTGAGGGAGAGCTTGAGTAGGACAGCCCTTTTCAGACACCTCATTCAGTGCAGAAACTGAACCCACACTGTTGGTATTAATCTGTATTACAAACCAGCCGTCCAACTGATTGAGCTAACCAAGTCCTCGCTCAGCTCCTTGGGTTAGATACTGTAATATTATTCCATTCAGATATGTTGTTAGACACCTCTGGAGCAGGTGGAACTAGAAGAGAGGGACAGCATCAGTGAGCTGTAAGAGTGCTCTCTGCCCTAGGCCTAATAATTTTCAGCTGCTTCATAAAGTCACAACTGGGACTGTTTGCCGATAATTAGACAATGTTCAGTATAATTTGTGATTTACTCGGATACTGAAGCAATCCTTATCCAAATGCAACAAGGACCTGGAAATATGAAGGTGTGTGCTTAAGAGTGACAAGTACCATTTCCGTTGCACTCATGCCAGACAACAATTACCTCTAACATTTGAAAAGGGAACCATATCTTCTAACGTTCAATGCCACCACCAGCACCGAACTCCCAATGACCAATATCCCGGGGATTACCATTAACCAGCATTGGACTGACCATTTTGACACATATTAATAAATTGGCTACTAGAATATCTCAAGGGCTAGGAATCCTGCAGAAATAACATATCTCATGATTTCCAAAAGCCTGCACACCATCTATAAGACACATATTGAATGTGTGTGCAATGAAATACCCGCCCCCTCCCCATTTTCCCAGTGAATGCAGCTTCACCCCTCATCCACTGACACTCAGGAGCAGCAATACCTGCCATCTACACGATGCTCTGCAGAAATTTACCAAGGCTTTTTACAATGTACCTCTGAAACCATGACCATCAAGAAGGACAAGGGAAGCAGATACATGGGATCATCACCATGTTCGCTTTCCATTCCAAGCCACCCACCATCCTGATTGGGAAATACATTGCCATTCCTTCAGTGTCACTGTTTCAAGTTCCCTCCTTAATGGTATTGTAAGTCAAACTACAGCACATCGACTGCACTGGTTCAATGTGGCAGCTCACCCCCACCTTCTCAAGGGCAACAAGGGATGGGCAATAAATACTGGCCCACTCATATTCCATGAATAAATGAAAATGAAAATACTGTCCAGACCTGCCCAATGCTGGACACTGTGCTTTGTGTTTTGTGAGCTCAAGCTGTTAGGATCCAGGCAGTAACCTGTTTGTTGTAAACAGCTGAAGGGATGTGCTGTTTTAAATAATCTGTCAATCTCTCAGAGGCATGGCCTACATACCGAGCATCACACAGACACTGCCATTCACATCTCACATTACTGAGCTCTGAGATAGACAGAAGCAATTCAAAATGTACTCAATTCTGACTGTAACATGTTTAAACACACAGTAATCTTGTTGCCGTAAAAATGATTATGAGTGAATATTAGCAGGGAGAAAGTGAGGACCGCAGTTGCTCGAGATCAGACTCAAAAAGTGTAGTTCTGAAAAAAACAGCACAGCCGTTCAGGCAGCATGTGAGGAGCAGGAGAGTCGACTATGAGTTCACAACAATAATATAAGGGACAATAAATGTATATTTTCAAAGTCCTTGTACTTAAAAGTGATGTGGTCTTGGGTGTGGGAATGAGATTCATCATTTCAATGCTCCTCACTGTCAGTTTTTCATCATGTTGTTGTTGTGAAAGTGAACTGAATAAATGGGTGGATTTTGTGCTTTTTGGACAATCTAAAAGTTGGTATTATGAAAGGATGTCAGAACTTCAGTAAAGAGATTTTGCATGTTAATGGTTAGAACAATGCTGCAAACATTTACACAGAAATTTCCAGTTCAAGTCACACACAGGGTCGTTGGGATGGGATCACGCTGGCCATCAATGGACCTGCACAAATCTGTTTGGATACTGACGTTGTGGGGCTAACATTCACTGGATATGGTTTATGAGGGATTCAATGTAAGATGCCATGTGCTGCAGGAGCCCATCACCTTTATAACACCTTCATTCAGGATCGGGTCCAAGGCTCAGAATTACAGAGTTTAGTTGTCATACCAGAAGGGATATACTTGCGAGACATGGCTGTTTATAGGTCATTCTAACAAATGTTGAACTGCGCCATTGACCAGTCTGGCCCACACACATCTCCCCGTTGTTCAGGTATATCTCTAATCAGTCTATTGCGTGAGTAACTGCCCAGCTCCAGTTTGGAAGCTCCCTTACAGATTTTGGAGATGTCCAGTGTTTTGGTGGTCATGGTGAGGGACAGTAAGAGTGTGTCTGATTTCAGTATTTTCCTCAAAGTTATTTCCAACAGTTTTGCTGCCTGCAAGATGGTGTGTTCACTAATCTAAACATGAATCAGCTGTTTACTACAGTCACTGAATTGTGTAATAGTTAAGTGTGCGCTCTGGTAATTCAATTATTGTTCACTTCAATTGTTTCCAACTGAAAAATATCGATGCTTGTTTTATTCTAAATATGTAAGAAACAAAGTGATATTAATCCTTCATTATACAAAATGTAAAAGTGACCCGTTGTATATTTCCCACGGACTAATCAAAAAACAGTCAGATATTGCCAGTAAAGCAGGATTCTGTGAACAGGACTATGTCCCTGGCAACCACACCACCCTCTTTGGTAGGTTCTGTCCCACTGACAGGACATAGCCAGGCTGAGCGGGCAGCTCCTTGGTATATAGTCAATACAGTGCTCAGCATTGATGCTGGATCCTGTGGCTGCTGGACTGCATTGTGGCGGATTATGAAAGAATCAGTAAAAGGAAACATATAATTGATCACATTGTCACCGATCTGCCTGCTGCAGATATACCTCTCCATTTCATAAACCGGTAAGAATGGTCACTGCACAGTCCTTATGGGGAGCAAGGACTACCTTCACATTTTGCAGACCCTCCTCATCATGATAGGAGTTCCTAATAGGACAGACATTAAACAGATTGAGCAACAAATGATGATGCATCTATGAGGTGCAATGGGCCATCAGCAGCAGCCGAATCATACTCTGTACAACTCAGTCTGCAACCTCACAGCCCGACATACCTCCCACTGTACAGTAACCACCATGGCCCGACACACATCCCACTGTACGGTAACCATCACGGCCCGACATACATCCCACTGTACGGTAACCATCACGGCCCAACATACCTCCCTCCGAACAGTAGCCATCACGGTCCGGCATACCTCCCTCTGTACAGTAACCATCACGGCCTGACATACCTCTCACTATACAGTAACTGTCACAGCCCGATATACCTCCCTCTGAACAGTAGCCATCACGGCTCGACATACCTCCCACTGTACAGTAACCGTCATGGCCCGACATATATGCCACTGTACAGTTAGCATCACCTCCCGACATACCTCCCACTGTACAGTAACCATCACGGTCCAACATACCTCCCACTGGACATGAACTGTCAACAGCGGCACTGTGGCTCAGTGGTTAGCACTGCTGCCTCACAGCGCCAAGATCTGAGGTTTGTTTCCGGCCTCATGTGACAGTCTGTGGGGAGTTTGCACATTCTCCCCGTGTCTGTGTGGGTTCTCTCCGGTTGCTCCGATTTCCTCTTACAGTCCAAAGGTGGATTGGCCACACTCAATCGCCCATCGTGTCAGGTGCTTTAGTCAGAGGGAAACGGGTCAGGGTAGGTTACTCTCCGGAGGGTTGGTGTGGACAAGTTGGGCCAAACGGCCTGTTTCCACACTGTAGGGAATCTAATCTAACCTCCAAGGTTCAAGTCATGGATATGATGGAATAATTAATTATCTGAATGAGGGCAGCTCCAACAGTATTCTAGTATGGACTTACAAGGGACAGGCAACATAGTTGCATGGGGAAGCTCATGTTCACAAAACTAATTGATCATTTTGAGGAAGAAAATAATTTGTCTGGAACAGCAACAAAAACATTACCTATCACATTTCCTGAACTTTCTCCCTTTTACCTAAAACCTATGGTCCTGAGTAATTGATATTTCTACTCTGGGGGGAAAAGCATCTAACTGACCTTCTATGTATGGCTCTGATAATTTTGTAAATATCTATCAGGTAGCCCCATAGCCAATGATGCCCAGGTACACACACAAACCATGTTAGCCTGAATGTTAAGCTGCCTCATATCCCTCTTTGCTCTTTGTGCCCTAGTATGGGATGGTTCCTTCCAGAATGTGAGAATTATCAAGAAGGATTAGGGAAATGGAAGTGGTTTGTACAGCTTTTACTGCTGGGACAGCTGGGGGAAAGGTGTTGAGGTGTTCTGAGTGAGTGAGTCGACAGCAGAGACACCAGGCAGAGTTGGGCAGAGGGACACAGAAAAGATTACAGAGAGACTGAGAGAAGGTGCTGCATTCACTGAAGGTGGGAGAACATGAGCCTTGGCGGGAGGTGGGTGCAGTAACAGAGAGAGTGAGGGTGAAGTCACAAAGTGCAGATGGTGCCACGTACCCTGGTAGAGGGGAGAAGGTCACTGAACTCCTTCCTACACTGCTGGCATTCACCCAGAAGGCTGGCACCTCACAGATCCGGGGATCAGCCTCGGACCAAGCTGGAAGGGTCTGCTGTAATAGCTTCCCATGCCAGCCTTGGAGGAAGATAATGTTCTTCTCATGCACCAGGACCAGGGGCTTGGCCACAAAGTGGGGTCCCAGTTTTATCCTCTCTGCCATGTCCAGGCCAGTTTCGAATTCACAATCCAAGTGTAAAATGACATTTTAAAGATGGCTCCTGGAAACAGGGAGGCCGATGCATTCTGAGATATCCAGGCAGAGGGCAGTTGTTGTGACAAAGGGGAAAATCATCGCGTTAGTGTCAGATGAGAGGAAGACCACGTGGGCAGGGAGGGTAGTTAATGAAGCAGATTGGGGATGGTATCATGAGAAAATGCAATTCACCATGAAACTGGACTAAATTGGGACTTGACCAAATCACAAGATGGTTTCGGTCTCTGTCTGTCTGAATCAAAATAGGGATGAAATATTGGGAGCAACAGACTTGGAGTGGAAAATGATACAGGATATTCAAATCCTCAAAAAGAGGTAACACAATGTTCCAGAACATTAAAAGGAGCCCGTGAAAATCCCCTGCCTTATAGTTAGCTACATTATCCAATCCTCACTGAATACAGGGATGATGCCGGAGGACAGAAGAATGCCTAACACTGCAGCTTTGTTTAACGTGGAGCAAGGGACTGACTGAATAGGTCGAGGCTGGAATTCTGAGACACTGGATAAACGGTCACTGAGGAAGTCCCAGGGCCTCCAGGACAATGGGTCTGGATTTGTTCAAGGAAGATCGTGTGTAATTAATCTGACTGCGTCGTTTGAGGCAGTAACTTGTAACTGCATGTGACTTACTTGGATTTCATGAGAGATCCCATGGCAGGCTGCTTAATAAACAGAAGCTATGGGGTCCAGGTGAATGAAGCAAACAACCCTCAGAAGTGCAAGGCAAGGCATTTGGGGACATCAGTAATAGAGAGGAATAGACAATAAATGAGAATATGGCCAGTGTGGGCAGGGAAATGAAGGTAAGTGGAATCACCAATAATCTCGTTAATGCAGCAATTGGCACCATTTCCTCTGTCAGCCAAAGTGCAGAATTTCAGAGCAGGAAGCTCATGCTGGAACTGTATAAATAATAAGCTCAGTCACAGCTTGGGGGATGTGTTCAGTTCTGGTCACCCCATCACATGGGAGGATGGAATGTTCTGGAGAGGGTACAGAGAAGATTCGTCACCCTGTGACAGTGAAAGTGCAGTTGTGAGGAAAGATTGGAATGGAGGATGCTGAGACGAGATTTGGTTGGGGTGCACATATTGTCAGGAGCCTGGGTAGAAAGGGAGAGAATACCTTGTTCCTGCTGGAGAGCTCAGTTACCAGTGGCGAATATTTAACGTCATAAATTGAAATATCAGAGAAGTGTTGAGGAAAGTTGTTATTTCACGCAGTTTATGGTCGGGATCTGGGAGTCACATATAGAAGCAGAGTAGAGGCAGAAACTCTCAAACCATTTTAAAAAGGTGCCAGGTTCTGCACCTGAAGTCCTACACTGACCGGGGAGACAGAACGAGGGCTTTAAAAAACAACGTTACATCTTGACCAATGCAGGCAGTGGCCAGAGTCATCACCTCTATACTGTGCTATTTTTGAAGTTTTCAAAGGTTACCAACATCTGATAGGATCAATACACAGGGATGAGGGGTGAGGGCAGGGAGGAGCAGTGCGTGAATTGATTGGCATCACAATAATACTGAGCCCATCCTTTATACACAATGCTACTTCACTGTGTTGGCCTGTTTATCCTTCCTTTAGAAATGTGGAAAATGTTTGATTATCCAGGTCTGTCGTGGTCACACTGCAGCCCCATCTCCATAATGATAGCTCCATCTGACCTGGTTCACACTATTTAAAGCTACCATTTCACTGGCCTTGTTGAAAATTTCCCAGCTTCATTCTTGCCCCATTGAAAGCTGCTCTCACTCTCAATTATTGCATTTCATTCTCTACCATCATCCTGAACTTTACAATGAAATTATCACTACACCCCAAAACGTTCCCCTCCTGACACTGGATCCACTTGCCCCATCTCTTTCCCAAGGACCAGGTCCAACAGCACATGCTCTCTTCGGCTGGATACATACTCCTGAAGTCAGCTCTCCTCCATGTAATCCAGGAACACTTGGCCCTCATGACCCTTCATCGCCAGTATCCCTGTCTATATCTGGAAACATTAAGTTTCTCAGTATAACTAATCTGTAGTATTGTCATTGATCTCAAATGACCCTGCATATTTATTCTCTCCATCATTTCTTTGGTTGCTGGCAGACAGACTGTACCTCACAGTGTAATTGTATACTTTCCGTTCTGTAGATCCAGCCAAATTCATTCTGTCCTTGGACGGATCCTCTTTCCATAGGGCTCCTTAACTAACGCTAATCTAAACCAATGCTTCTACCTTCATCCTTTTACTTCCCTTCTATCATTTTGGAATCCTTTCTACCCAGCAATATTAAACATCCAGTCCTGACATCCTTGCGCCAGCTCTCGGTGATCAGTATATCAGATTACCACACGCCAATCTGCATCTGGAACTCCCCACACTCCGAGTCTTCATGTCCACGCAGAATACGTCAGATTAAGGCTTTCTTTCTCACTCCATCTTCCACTGATAAACTTGCTGTTGTATATTAATTTTAACTGCATCTCCCCTTATTTTGCGAATCCTGGTAGTCTCCTCTACTATTATTTGTTGTATCCTAAGCACACACCAAATTATTTTCAACCCCTCTCAAACACCCCGTAAGGAATTCAGTCCCAGCTCTGTCACGTCAGCCCATCCAGCTTGTACAGTTGCTGCCTTCCCCAGAAACAGTCCCAATGTTCCAGGAATCTGAAGCCCTACCTGCTGCACCATCGTTCCAGTCACACTCCCATCTACCTAAAACTCAGAGTCCTGTTTTCACTTGGACACGGCACTGGCAGTAACCAAGGGATTGCTACATTTGAGGTCCCGCTTGCTAACCATCCACCTATCTCCCTAAATTCTGATTTCCAGACCGCTTCACCCTTCCTACCCCGGTCATTCCTACCAACATAGACATGACCTTTGACTGCGCACTGTCCCCAAGACAAATGTCCTGCAGTCACAGTGACATTCTTAACCTCACTATCCTGGAATTACAGACACACTGACACCTTTTTCACTTTCCTGACTCCCCGTGACTATTGCCCCTCTTTCCTTCTCCCTCCCCTCCTTACATTCAGGCTGCTTGTGGTGCCACAGACATGGCTCTGACTTCCCTCCCTTGAGCAGTCTACATCTTCATCAGCTTCCAAACTGGGAATTTGATTCGGGAGGGAGACAACAGGGCATTCTTGTATTCCATGACTGTTTCTCTCCAATTGCTTCGTCCCCCAGACCCTTCCTTCTTCCAGGCAGTCATGTCTGCAGGTGATCGTGTGTGTGTGTGTGTGTGTGTGTGTGTGTGTGTGTGTGTGTGTGTGTGTGTGTGTGTGTGTGTGCTATCCACCTAACTGTCAGCATCGCAGATGTCCCATGGAGTCTCTAGTCCAGCTCCATGACCCCGTGTTCATCTAGGACACAAGCAGGGGCTATGGCTTCCCAATGTAACACAACACATTTTTCATCTGACAAATATGTGCTGCCATGTCTTAAAATGCAACATGTCTGGAGTAACTTAATTAATTACTTAGAATGAAGTTAACATCCAGGAAATAACAATAAGGTTAAGTCCCTTATTCAACTGTGGCTTACTGAGGGTAATTTATTATATTGGATCACAATTTCACTTCTCCCTCTTAGTTCTCTGTTCAACCCTTATTTCAGAAGTTGAAAAAAAATGCTAACTTATAATAATTAACTGACAGTCGGTAAAAACGGTGCATTTATCAGCCAATGAACTAACAGCTTTTTTCTGTGATAGCTCTTGCACTTCTTTCAACCTCAGTGCAGGCAGGTCCCAGCAGCAGAAAGTTATCTCTGTGACTCCCAGGTCCAGCTCCCACTCCACTCTGCTCCCTCACAGAGTCACCGTCTCTGTGACTCCCAGGGACGTGTAATCCTCCAGCTCCCACTCCACTCTGCTCCCTCACAGAGTCACCGTCTCTGTGACTCCCAGGTACGTGTAATCCTCCAGCTCCCACTCCAGTCTGCTCCCTCACAGCGTCACCATCTCTGTGACTCCCAGGTACGTGTAATCCTCCAGCTCCCATTCCACTCTGCTCCCTCACAGGGTCATCGTCTCTGTGACTCCCAGGCACAACTAGGCATCGATCCTCAGTGCTGATTTATATCTTCTCATTTTGGTGCTTCTACTTCCTAGGTGTGAGTTAGCCTCAAGCTCCTGCTCCAAGTTGCTCCCTCAGATGGTCACTCCCTCTGTGACTTGGTGATGATTTCCAGCCTCCTGCTCTGCTGTTTCTGCAACTCCAAGTTTCAGTCGGCCTCGATCCGCGTTGCTTTATATTCTCCCGCTGTGCTGCTCTCTCTCAGGTTCTCTCCCTTTGTTTATCCCAGGTAATGGTAGGCCTCAAGCCTCAGCTGAGGTTTATAACATCCCATTCCACACTGCTCTCTTACAGAATCGCTGTTGTACCTGGAAGACAGTGGAAAAGAGGATGATTAGACAGAGCAGAGGTAGTTATAGTGATTGAGGCAAGATATATGGGATGGAACAGGTTATCTGGGGAGCTAGGCAGGCCTGCAGCAACTCAAGAGCATTACTGGAATATACAGCGAGAGTTGCAGACACTGAAGAAAGCAAAGGAAATAGAGAGATTGTGGCTTGTTCATGACGGAGCTATGTAGAATCTAAAGTGTTTTTTTCTGAGCTGCTTACAGAGATGTGTAGACTTCAACAAATGCAAATTGACAGCCAGCAAGTGTTGTCTGGTACTGGAGACGGTTGGATGTTACAGAGTTAGAAGACTTGCAGTAACTGGGGGGATTATAAACCTTTGGAGCACTGGTGGTGTTCAAAGACCCCCAGGACATGAGGAGGTGCAGAGAATGGGAGCATTCCAAATATTGGGATTGTCGGGGATGGAAGTCCTGAGATGATATTGAGGATGAAAAGAGCCAATTTAACACATACAACCATTGTAATTATAGAGATTTAAGGAAGGGAACCTGTGCTGTCATTGATTACAGGTATACGGAGAGTTACAGAAACTGAAGGGGTTACAAATTTAAAAGGGGAGAGATTTTAGGTGATCAGAAGTTTAAACAAGAATAAATAAATTTTAGAGATCTCGAACACAGATGGGAATGGAGGAGGTGAGTTATTGTGAGCAACTATCAGAGTTATAAGTTGGGGAGGATGTCAAATATAAAAGAGAGAGCTGCATTATTTGTATGCAGTTACAGACATGAGGAGTGTTGTAGCGCCTGCTGGAGGGGATACAGATAACAACAGTTCCAACGGCTGGTGCAGGGGCTCAGGAAGGGAAGGTTGTCGGGGCTGGCGATTACACAGATAGAGGTGAAATTAGAGCTACAGGAGTTTATGGAGAAAGGGAGGATTGGAGGGACTGGAGATTACACGGATTGGGGTGGTAGTTGGAGCTACAGGGAGTTAATGGAGGATTGTTGGTGCTGGGAATTACATTAACACAGACAATAGTGGAGCTGCAGGAGTGAGTGAGATAAGGAGGGTTGAAGGGGCTGGATCAGTTCACACAGCCAGGGAGAAGTGTAGGGATTGGATGAGTCAGAGATACTGAGGGTTGTAGGGCGGCAGGAGTTCAGAGGGTTAGTGAGGACTGTGAAGGTAGGTTTGCAGCATTCCCATCAGTCACACAGAGATGTGGAGTGCTGTTTAGGTGGAGGTTACAGATATCAACAGGGTTGCAGCTACTGGAAGATATTACAAAGACAGTGAGCTGTAGTATTTGAGGAGGTTACAGCGACAGGATGCATTGAGGAGTTGGAGGCTGCTACAGGTGTTAAACATGCTGCAAGGGATCAATAACCTTACATCGATCAGGGGGATTGGAAGCTCTGGAGATAAAGAGTGAGAATTGCAGGAACTGAAGAATATCACAGAAATTGGGAGTAACATATTATTTAGAAGAGTTATAAAATGAGATGAGTTGTGTTCAATGGAGTCAGGAAAGATGCAGGGAGATCTGAAGGGACCACAGGTGATCAAAAGGACAGTGAGGCTTCTCAGTGTAGGATTGGGGCAGTTTACGCAGACTGGGAGTATTTTATGGAATGGTGCAATTTACAGAGATTATGAAGTTGGATAGAATCGAGGAAAGAACAGAGATACGGAAGGCTGTAGCTAATGAAGACATTTGTTGATGTCGGATGCTGAGGTTTTGGAAATTATATGGACAGGAAAGCTAGACAATCTGTCAGAGCTTATAGAGACAGGAACAGCAATAGAGCCTGGAAACACGAACACAGAGAGGGAGCATTGCACATATTGGAGGAGGTTTCTGTGTGAGGGATGGTTGTAGGGGAATGTAACGTTTACACGGATCGGGTGTAAGAGCTGGAGAACGTTATGGAGATGATTAGATTGTGGGGGAGACTGGAGGAGCTTACATTGATAGGGCGGGTGATACCGATAGGAGGATGTTACATAGATAGTAAGTCTTGTAGAAACTGATCGGGAGAGTCACAAGCATTGGAGTTGGTTCCACAGATCGGGGGTGTTGCAGGGACCTGAGAGGATTATGCAGATAGAGACGATTGTAGGATGTCCACATTTTCAGAGTGTTCCAGGAGTAGAAAAGTTTACACAGTTAAGGAGAGATGTTGGAGCTGTGGGAGTTCACAGAGACTCGGAGGTTTGAAGAGTTTGGGGCAGTTTATGGATAAAGGGATATATTTAGGGACAGTAATATGGAACGCAGAGGGAAAGTTTAGATTAGATTCCCTACAGCATGGGAACAGGCACTTTGGCCCAACAAGTCCACACCAACTCTCCAAAGAGTAACCCACCCAGACCCACTTCTCTCCGACAATGAAACTAAAACTTTGCGCAATTTAGCATGGCCAATTCACCTGACCTGTACATCTTTGGACTGTGGGAAGAAACCGGAACACCCGATGGAGACCCACGCAGACACAGGGAGAATGTGCAAACTCCACACAGCCAGTCACCAAACGCTGGAATCGAATCTGGGTAACTGGCGCTGTGAGGCACCATTGCTCACCACTGAGCCACCGTGCTGCACCAAATTGCAGAATTATACAAAGAGAGAATGTTTCAGGTGCTGGGAGGGATGTAGGGAGTGGAGGAACAAACAGAGATGTGGAGTGCTGTGGCTTGAAAAGGGTCTGGAGGTGTTTATACAGATAAGGAGCTCGGTAGGGATGGAAGAAGTGTACCGAGGTCGTTTGGTGCTATAGGCTAGGAGGCAGAAGTGTTATAGGGCCTGCAGAAGGTTCCAGTGATATCATGTTCTCCTGGGGCTTGAGGAAGGTACACGGGTGGGTGTTTTGGTCTGGGCTGGAGGATTTTACAAAGACGGGGGCACTGTAAGTATTGTGCAAGCCTACAGAAGTAGGGAGCATTGGACTGAGTTAAGGATGGGATTATTGAGATTGGGCATGTTCTCGACACTGGAGCAATTTACACACAGGGAGAGTCGTCAGCATTGGAGTAGGTTTCAAATACACAGAGGGAATATGAGAAGGACGGAAGTTATAGTAACAGGAAATTTTCTGGGAATTACCAGCATTCAAGATACTGGCACAATCAAGTTGGACCGAAAGGAATGTTTCCTTGTCGAATGACTCTCTCCCATGACAAGAGACAGCGTGAGGGGGGAATATAGAACAGAAAGATTCCAGGTTTCAATGCCATCTCCTTGGGGGAGACCTGCTTTCCCCTCTGTTGTACTGATCCTCACTAAGACAGCACAGGCGTGGATTGATAACTGTGAACTTTCGATATTGACACAGGAAGGTTCAGTCAATCAGAGATGAAAATTAACAAGAGGGTGGGGTTTGAGCCTTGGACCATCATGCTCTGTGTTCGTTCTCCAACACTGTATCTATGTCATGTCTTCTGGACCAAAGTTCGATGTATTAAATACACTCCGATCTGTTCACTGTGAGTGATCTTACCTCACTGCAGGATTTACTGAAGGCTCCAGATCTCACTCTCCATCTCTCTGGCTGATCAACTGTCTTCCATGTGGTGATGAACAAAACAGGAGTTGGGAATTCTGCTGAGTCAGGAGAATCCCGAGTACCCACAGGAGGCAGAGAAACAGACAGAATGGGAAACTAGACTGATGCAGTTAGGGTTACACATGGACAATGGCACTGAGTCCCACAGAGATCTGGAAAATCCCAGTCTCCATCCCTGGCCTGTGCTGCTTCGTCTCCCTGGAATGGAGAATTCTATTGGCTCAGGATCTTGAGTAACTGTAAAAGGTGCAGTCACCGGCAGCAATTAGACCCTCACAGTGACAGATACCACATGGAGAGATACTGAGTGATATCACCAGAGTGCAGGAAGGTATCAGGATCAAATCACGGTCAGGAAGAAGGTGCACTGGGAGCAGTACTCAAGGATGAGGGAGCAATCAGTGGGCCAGGCAATGATCTCATGTTACTCTCACTCGACTGTTCATCCAGAATTTAATGCCGGGAGCAGGGATACCTATCTGACTGCTTAATACCTTTAAGTAAGGAAATCTGTTTTGTGCTGCCGGTCTGATGTACATATGAATCTAGACCCAGTGCAAGGAGGTTGACTCTCAACTGTCCGCTGAAATGATCTGGCCAGCCACTCAGCTCAAGGACAGCTCGGGGATGGACATGAAATGCTGGCCAGCCAGAGACAGCAATATGCCACGAGTGAATTAAAAACAACACTGCTGGGACCAGTGCCCTGGCCAATCATGTTGGTAGGTTTATGGACAGGGCTTTAAACTGACAGAGAGGACGCAGGGACAGGGTTCAGGTGAAAGGAGCTTTCCAAATCCAAAGAGAAAAGCTGACACATCAGAACAGCATGGGAATGTGACTGAAGACAAGCAGAAAGGAACAGATATGAACAGTAAATTAGGCTCTGACAGGAAATTCTGGGAAACGTCAATTACAGGTTTTTTTGGAATTGTCAAAGTATCGGAAAGATTTGGTCACTAGTAAGATGTGGTTTCAGGAGAAACTGTGCTGTACTGTTCTGTGTTCCAAACAATGGCAGGAAGAGGTTTCAGGAGGCTGGAGAGGATGGGATCTGAATGAATAGACACAATTAGAAACGTTTTCTCGGAGTGCCAGAGATAACAGAAACACCTGATCTGAAGCAGATAATGACACAGACTGGGATGGGTGTGGGGAATGGAGGTGCTTTCACAGGGAGGGAGGACCAAAGAGCCATAGGAGGGAACAGAGATGCGGAGAGCTGTATGGCCTGCAGGAGTTCATGGAGATGGGGAGTTTGGGAGAGATGGGCCAGTTGACAGGGATAAGGATATTGGTTGGATGTAGCGGTTTACACAGGCAGGAATGTTTTAGGCGAATGGAGTCTGACAGATTTTCCAGAAGGGCAGTAATTTTGGTTGGAGACAGTTTTTCAGATTAGGGAGCATTAGTAACCTCCTCCAGAATGGTCAAAGTGGGAAGGGTTGTATGGGATTTTCCCTTATCATTAACAGGGACATACTGGATTCTTGAGATCACACTTTTAAAAGCCTCCCATTTGCTAGTTATTCCTTTTCCTTCAAACAGATTGACCCATGATTTAGACGTGCCAGTGTTGGACTGGGATGGTCAAAGTTAAAAATCACACAACACCATATTGTAGGTGCAATAGGTCTACTTAGAGGCACTAGCTTTCGAAGTGCTGCTTCTTCATCAGTTGGTTGTGGAGCACAGTCAGAAGCCACAGAATTTATAGCAACAGGATGGCAGTGTCATGGAATGAAATATTCAACAAGTTTTGATTAAGTCTTTCATCTTTTAGAATGATCCCCAGTGCTTCTAAATCTAGCACTTCCAAACACAGAGGGTCCTCGATTATCCAAATACCAATTATCCTAATATCGGATTATCCAAAGGAGATCTCGAGGTCCCGATAGAAACGTTACATCAACGAGATGTTTCAACCCTGATTGTGTTTTTTTTGTTCACACTGATTAAAACAGATCTAGGCTCACTGAAAAGCTGCCATGAATAGTCCTGGACATCGAGCCCACATACTATCTCCAATTGACTGACCTCCCAACCTCTCCGCACACTCAGCCTGAAGTTCTACACAGGGTTAAATCCTAAACCCTCCTTCCCCAGATATTCTCTCGAACATTTTCCTGTACAGTGCAGAGGTGGAACTTTTCGAAATGTTGCAGTAAAAAGTGGTGTGTGTGGCTATGTGTACGTGTGTGTGTGTTTGTGTGTGTGTGTGTGTGTGTGTGGCTGTGTGCGCGTGTATGTGTACATGTGCGTGTGCGTGTGCATGAATGTGTGTGTGCGCTATTTGGAGACTTAACCACCAAAGGCAGCAGCTGTCTTACTGTTCGTGACCACTCCGGCTACCCAGGAGGGGGAGGAGATGATGGGGGCAGGGGCGCACAGATGGCAGGGCAGCCGGGGGTATGGGCGCGAATGGTGGGGGGCAGTGTTGGATGGGTTTGGGACTGGGCGGGGGCAGTGTTTGACGGGTTTGGTGGCGGGCTGAGGGTGATGTTGAATGGGTTTAGGGGCAGACGGGGTGCTCGTTTGGAGGCGGGCGGAGGGTGGCATTGGACGGTTTTGGTGGCGGGGCGGGTGTGGGTCAGTGTTGGATGGGTTTTTTGGGGCTGACGGGGCGTGAGGGCTCACATATGGTTTGCTACTGCCGAGTCACCTCAACGGGGTCTAGACATTACCAAAAATTCCGAGCTCCAGAGGAAAGGCATTGAACTGATTAATTGAATAATCAATTATCTGAATGAACTTTTGCCCGCCCATTTCATTCAGATAATCGAGGTTCCTGTGTAAACCAGCTGGATGATAGCCTGGTGTTGTGTGATTTTTACCTGCACCCAATCAACCCCTGCTCGAATCTTCTGAATAGCCCCAACATTGGCCCTCTTCCAGTTTAAGACCTTAATCTGTGGACCTGCCTGATCATTTTCCCATAGCGATGTTAAACCGAAGACAGTTGTGGTCACTGGACGCAATGTCCTCTCCGAATGTCACTTCAGTCACTTGGCCGACCTCGGTTTCTGAGGGGAGGTCTCGTGTTGCATCCGCCTGTGTAGTATAGAGCACTCTACATCTTGGTTTAGGAAACTTTTTTTAGACATATTTGACAAATTCTACCCAGAACTGGCGTTTTACAATCTGGGTGACCCAGTCAATCTAGGGGAATTTAAAATCTCCAACCAATACTACTCTATTATTTTTATAGGTACCTGCAATCTCACTGTGCATTTGCTCCTCTCGTACCCGCTGGCTGTTTGGGGATCTGGAACACCATCTCAGCAGACGGACCATCCCCTTTTTGTTTCTAACTTTTAAAAATATGACCTCATTCGAATACCGCTTAACAATATTGTCTCTAAGCACTGTTGCTATGTCCTCCTTAATGAAAGGGACAACTTCCCCTACTCACTTACTTGTCCTTCTGTCCAGCCTGGAGCTTCTGTATCTTGGAACACTGAGCTGCCAGTCCTGCCCTTCTCTTAGCCATGTTTCTGTTATGGCTATAATATCCAAGTTCTCAGAGCCAATACATGCTCTGTGCTCGTCTGCCTTACCAGTCAGGCCTCGTGCGTTGTAATAAATACCCTTTAAACCAGAAGTCTCTTCGCTCTCTTTACTGTGCCCTGGATATCCTGAATAGGAAACCTGCTCTCGATGGCTGATGTATTTTCTCCTGACTAGTTGATGGCCCCTCTCTTATTCAGAGTCTCAACTCCCTGCCAAACTCATTTAATTCCTGCCAGGTAACACGAGCAAATCTCCCCTCAGGGATACTGGTACCCCTGCTTCGAGTGTAAACCATTCCCCTTGTACAGGTCACCTCTACCCCAGAAGAGATCACCTTGACCTAAGAACTGAAAAATCTTGTCTGAATAAATCAGTTCAGTTTTTTTTAAATGGTTTCTCAAAATATTGACGAGTGCAGTGCAAATGATGTGGGTTTCATGGAGTTCATTAAGGTCTTTGACATGTCCCACATGGGAGGCTGGCCCAAAAGGGAAGAACCCATGGGATCCAAAGCAAGTTGGTAAATTGGATCCACAATTGGTGGAGGGTTTTTTTTTGTTTGAAAGCCTTTGCCAAGCGGGTGCACCACAGGGACCTGTGCAGGAGCCATTGATGTTACTTATGGGCATTAATCACTTGGATATGAAAGCAGAAGGAATCATTAGTAGCTTTGCAAAGACATGAAAGGTGAGGGTGTTGTCCACAGTGAGGGGGATGGTCTCAGGCTACAGTCTGAAGGTTGAGGCTGGGACAGAATTTCAACAGAGTAATTTCAATTGATAAGCAGGCAAGAGCACAGCAGGCAATGAGGGAAAACTGATCAATTAAACTGCTTTTACTTTGATGTAAAATGCCTGAAAGTTAGGGTGGTGAAAGCAAGGCATGGATGGGAACGTGGGACTGGGAAATCACAGGAATTACAGAAACACAGCTGAGGGAGGGACAGGACTCGCACATCACTGTTCCAGGGGACGGGTTCAACAGGAAGGATAGAAGTGGAGGCAAGAGAGTAGGGGGAGTGGAGTTTTTGATCATTGAAAACATCACTGCAGTACTGAGAGAGGATATTCCTGGGCATCGCCCAGTGTAGCTATGTTAGTGGAACAGAGAAATAAGAATGAATAAGCAGTTTGATATGACTGTACTACAGGCCCACAATAATCAGCGGGAAATTGAGCAGCAAACGTCAGAGATCTCAGATATCTGTAAGAATGATGGCATTGAAATGGTCGGGGATTTTAACTTTCCAAACCTAGACTGGGACTGCCAGAGTGTTCAGAGCTTGGATTGAAGGAATTTGTTCAGTGTGTTCAAGAAAACTGTCTCCATCTATGGAACAGGTCCGACTGGAGAAAGGGATAAAATCTGACCTCCCCTTGGGAAACAAGGTAGTGAAAGGGGCTGAAGTGTTTGTGGGGGAGCACATTTGCAAAGTCACCATAATTCCATTAGTTTGAAAATGGCGATGGAAAAGGACAGCCTGGTCCACAAGTTAAAGATCAAAACTAACCTTGCCCCAGTCCAGAAGGTATTAGACAAGACCGTCCAAAAATTGATTCGTGGAGGCTATTTGCAAATAAAGTGGATTCTTTCAAAAGAGAGATAAATTAAGATTTCAGGGCCAGCATATTCCTGTTAGTGTGAAGGACAATGCAAACATAAGTGGGAAATACTAGATGACTGGGGATATTGAGGCTCTGGTCAAAACAAAAGGGGATACATGTCATATACAGCCAGCTGGATTAAGTCAATCCCTTGAAGAACATTGTGGATGTAGTAAAACGCTTAAGAGGGAAACCATAAGGGTAGAAAGGGGAACTGACAGAGCTTTGGCAGAGAAGGTTCAGAAAAATCCAGAGAGATTGTACAAGTATATTAACAACAGAAGATTACCTCGAGACATAATGTGACTCCTTAAAGTTCAGTGAAGCCATCCATGTCTGGAACAACAGAAAATGGCGAGATCCGAAACAAAAATTTCACATCAGAACTGACTGTGGAAAAAACACTGGAGAAGCAGGGAAATAAACAGTGATGTACACAGGAGATGCTAAATGATTTAAAATGCATTAAAATTATACAACTCCTTGGGAACTAATCAAGTACATCCCAGGACATTGGGGTAAGTTAGGCAATAAACTAACAAAGATATTTTTATCACTGACAGCCACGGGTAGTGAGTTGGGAGCCTGGATCATGGCTAATGTTGTGTCAGTATTTAGGAAAGGCTGTGAGCAAAGCCAGGGACATAAACACAAATTAGCTTGATGTCAATGCTACGAGTGTTGTTGGAAGTGATTCTGCGGGACAGGCGTTACATGCATTTGGAAAGTCAATGATTGATTAGAGATAGTCAGCATAGCTTTGTGCATAGGAAGAAGTGTCTCTCAAACCTGATAGAGGTTGTTTAAGAGGTGACCAAGGAGGTGGATGAAGGCAGAGCAGTAGACGTTGTCAATCCTAACTTCAACAAGGCCTTTGACAGGGTTTATCGTGGTGCACTGGTTAGTAAGGTTAGATCACATGGGATCAGGGAGAGCGAGACAAATGGACACAAAATGGGCTTGACAGTAGGAGACAGAGGATGGTGGGAGAGGGTTGTTGTGCAGACTGGAGGCCTCTGACCAGCGGTGTGCCATAAGCATTGTTGCTGGGGCCACGCATGTGCATTATTGGCATAAACGAGAACATAGGAATTAATTTTAGTAAGTTTGTGGATAGTAAAATAAGTGTTATAGTGGGTAGTGGATACAGTTATCAAAGGTGATCTTAACCCACTGAGCCAGTTGGTCACGAAATGAAAGGTGGAGTTGAATTCAGGAGCTGGATTTTGTTATAACAAACCAGAGACAACTAAAACAATTAATGGAATAGTTCTGGGCAGTGTTGTTGAACAGAGAGAGAGAGAGACCAAGAGCTTCAGTTACATTGTTCCTTGGAAGTGGCATCGCAGGTGGACAGGCCAGGGAAAGAAGCATTTAGCACATTTCCCCTCATGGGAGAGAGCATTGAGTACATGAGTTGATACATCATGATAAAGACAGTTCCAGACATTGCTGGGTCTCCAGATGGAGTACTGTGTAGAATTCTGATCCTCCTGCTTTGGGAAGCATATTCTGGAACTGCAAATGGAGGAAAGATTGACAAAGATGTTACTGATCCTGGAGGGTTTGACTTACAAGGAGAGAGCTGGATAAGCTGGAAAACAAAACGGTAGGATGAGATATATTTGACAGATAAGGTTAAGAGTATGCAAAGGGATCCTACAGCATACACGTACAAAAGAGCAACTGAGAGACAGCAGATCAACGAGGCCATCCATGTGTGGAACCATAGGAGATGGACGAGAGCCTAAATGAATATTTCATGTCAGAACGTACTATGGATAAAGACTTGGAAACAAAGGGAAAGAAACAGTGATATCTTATAAAGAGTCCCCATTACAGAAGAGATGGTGCTGGAGATCTTAGAACACAAAGGTAGAGAAACCCCCAGGTCCTGAACAAGTGTATTCCAGAACATTGTGGCAAAGTTGTGGCAGAGGTATTTGTATCATCCTTCATATTTCCCTTGGGCGTAGGTGGCTGAGGGGTGACCTTATAAAAGATTATAAAACCACAAGGTGTATACGTAGGGTGAATCGTGAAGGTCTCTATCCCCGGGTAGGGGATTCCATAACTAGAGGGGCACCAGCATCCTTGGGGGTAGGTTTGCTAGTGCTCTTTGGGAGGGTTTAAACTAACTCTGCAGGGGCATGGGAACCGGGACTGTAGCTTCAGGGTACAGGACCTTGAGTGTAGGGAGGTTAGGAACAAGGCATCGATCTCGAAGGAGAGTGCCTGTAAACAGGAAGGTGGCTTGAAGTGGGTATACTTCAATGCGAGAAGTATACGAAATAAAGTAGGTGAACTTGCAGCGTGGGTTGGTACCTGGGACTTCGATGTTGTGGCCATTACAGAGACGTGGGTAGAACAGGGACAGGAATGGCTGTTGCAGGTTCCAGGGTTTAAATGTTTTAGTAGGGTCAGAGGTGGGGGTAAAAGAGGGGGATGTGTGGCATTGCTTGTCAAGGATAGTATTACAGCAGTGGAAAGACGATGGAGGAAGACTTGCAATCTGAGGTAGTTTGGGCTGAGGTTAGAAATAGGAAAGGTGAGGTCACCCTGTTAGGAGTTTTCTACAGGCCTCCAAATAGTCCGAGAGACGTAGAGGAAAGTATTGCGAGGATGATTCACGAGAAGAGTGAAAGTAGTATGGTGGTTGTTATGGGGGACGTTAACTTCCCAGATATTGACTGGGAAAGCTATAGCTCGAGTTCGTTAGATGGGTCTGTGTTTGTTCAATGTGTGCAGGAGGGTTTCCTGACACAATATGTAGACAGGCCAACAAGACATGAGGCTATACTGGATTTGGTTCAAGATAATGAACCAGGCCAGGTGTTAGACTTGGAGGTAGGTGAGCACTTCGGGGACAGTGACCACAACTCGGTGACTTTTACATTAGTGATGGAGAGGGATAAGTGTGCACTGCAGGGCAGGAGTTAAAGCTGGGGGCAGGAAAATTATGATGTGGTGAGGCATGACTTAGGATGCGTGGATTGGAAAAATAGGCTTCAAGGGAAGAACACAAATGTCATGTGGAGTTTGTTCAAGGAGCAGCTATTGGGTGTCCTTGATAAGTATGTACCAGTCAGGCAGGGAGGAAAGGGTCTTGTGAGGGAGCCGTGGTTTAATAAGGAATTGGAATCCCTTGTGAAAGGGAGAGGGCGGCCTATGTAAGGATGAGGCGTGAAGTTTCAGTTGGGGCGATTGAGAGTTATAAGGTAGCCAGCAAGGATCTAAAGAGAGAGCTAAGAGCAGCAAGAAGGGGACATGAAAAGTCCTTAGTTAGTAGGATTAGGGAAAACCCAAAGGCTTTCTATTGGTATGTCAGGAATAAAAGGATGACTTGGGTAAGTATTGGTCCAGTCAAGGATAGTAGTGGGAAGTTGTGCATGGAGGCGGAAGAGATTGGAGAGACACTAAAACAATACTTTTCGTCAGTATTCACTCAGGAACAGGACATTGTTGCTGATGTGAATATTGAGTCACAAGTGATTAGAATGGATGGCTTTGAGGTATGTAGGGAAGTGGTCTGGGGAAAACTGGAAAGGGTGAAAATAGATAAGTTACCTGGGCCTGATGGCATTTATCCTAGGATCGTCTGGGAAGCTAGGGAGGAGATAGCGGAGCCATTGGCCTTGATTTTTATGCCGTCGTTGTCTACAGGAATAGTGCCGGAAGACTTGAGGATAGCGAATGTGGTCCCCTTGTTCAAGAAGGGGAGTAGGGATAGCCCTAGTAACTATAGGCCGGTGTGTCTCCTTTCTGTTGTGAATCTTAGAGAGAATTGTAAGGGATAGGATTTATGAACATCTGGATAGGAATAATGTGATCAAGGATAGTCAGCATGGTTTTGTGAGGGGCATGTCGTGCCTCACAAACCTTATTGAGTTCTTTGAGAAGGTGACCAAGGAAGTGGACGAGGGTAAAGCAGTAGATGGTGTATATCGATTTTAGCAAGGCGTACGATAAGGTACCCCATGGTAGGCTACTGCAAAAATTATAGAGGTATGGCATTGAGGGTGCATTAGAGGTTTGGATTAGAATTGGCTGGCTGGAAGGAGACAGAGGGTAGTAGTTGATGGAATAGGTTCATCTTGGAGTGCAGTTACCAGCGGTGTTCCACAAGGATCTGTTTTGGGACCATTGCTGTTTGTCATTTTTATAAATGACATGGAGGAGGGGCTTGAAGGCTGGGTGAGCAAGTTTGCGGATGATACGAAGGTCGGTGGAGTTGTGGACAGCGAAGAAGGATGTGGCAGGTTACAGTGGGATATAGAGAAGCTGCAGAGCTGGGCAGAAAGGTGGCAAATGGAGTTCAATGTAGCTAAGTGTGAAGTCATTCACTTTGGTAGGAGTAACAAGAAGATGGATTACTGGGCTAATGGTAGGCTACTTGGAAGTGTGGATGAGCAGAGGGATGTTGGTGTCCATGTACACAGATCTCTGAAAGTTGCCACCCAGGAAAATAGTGCTGTGAAGAAGGCATATGGCGTACTGGGCTTTATTGGTAGAGGAATTGAGTTCCAGATTCCTGAGGTCATGTTGCAGTTGTATAAGACTCTGGTGCGGCCTTATGTGGAATATTGTGTGCCGTTTTGGTCGCCATACTATTGGAAGGATGTGGAGGCACTGGAATGGATGCAGAGGAGGTTTACCAGGATGTTGCCTGGCATGGTAAGAAGATCGTATGAGGAAAGGCTGAGGCACCTGGGGCCGTTCTCATTGGAGAAAAGAAGGTTTAGGGGAGATTTGATGGAGGTATACAAGATGATTAGGGGTTTAGATCGGGTTGATAGTGAGAACCTTTTTCCGCATATGGAGTCAGCTGTTACTATGGGACACAGCTTTAAATTAAGGGGCGGTTGGTATAGTACAGATGTTAGGCGTAGATTCTTGACTCAGCAGGTTGTCAGTTCATGGAATGCCCTGCCAGTAGCAGTGGTGGACTTTCCCTCTTTATGGTCATTTAAGCGGGCATTGGATAAGCATATGGAGGTTATTGGGCTAGTGTAGGTTAAGTAGGCTTCGGTCGGCGCAACATCGAGGGCCGAAGGGCCTGTACTGCGCTGTATTTTTCTATGTTCTATGTTCTAGTGGGCAGAAATATGAGGTGAGAGAGGAAGTACTTAAAAGGGACCGGAGCAGAACATTTCCCACACAGAGGATGGTGCATGTATTGAATGAGCGGCCAGAGAAATAGGAGAGAAAAGTACAATTACATCATGGAAAATACATTT
Organism: Hemiscyllium ocellatum; assembly: GCF_020745735.1. Lineage (NCBI taxonomy): Eukaryota > Metazoa > Chordata > Chondrichthyes > Orectolobiformes > Hemiscylliidae > Hemiscyllium > Hemiscyllium ocellatum. The sequence continues at coordinate 136,089 of NW_026869219.1, read as the reverse complement.
GGGTAGGAACATGGAGAGGAGAAGGATTGAAGGGATATGGATCAAATGCAGGGAAATGTCACTTGTTCAGGAACCTTGGTCAGCATGGACTAGTTGAATTGAAGGTTCTGTTTCGGTGCTGCATGACTTTATCATTGGTTGGGGAGACTACCGAGATAAGGCATGTTGCAGAGACTGAACCAAGTTATAGCAATAGGGATGGTGGTCCGGAGTGCAACACATTTCAAATATGTGGAGGGACTGTAGGGGAAGGGAGGAGGTTACAGGGATAGAAGCTGTTATACGAGTTAAAAATTATTGAAGACACTGACATGCTGTAGATAAAGTGTTGGAGATGGAATACAGAACAGAAAGATCCCAGTCAGCATTACCTCCCTCTTGTGGGAGGCCTGCTTTCCCCTCTGTTGTACTGATGCTCACTAAGACAGCACAGACCTGGATGGATAATTGTGAATTCTCTATGCTGTCTCAAAACAACAAAACTTACAATGGGGCAGTGATTGAGCCTCAGGTGTGTCTGTACTGTGCTCCCCCTCCAGCACTGTATCTGTGTCATGTCTTGATAGCCGATGTTTGGAGACCTCTCATTGCTGTCTGCTCTGTGCACCGTGAGTGATCTTACCTCACTACAGGATTTATTGAAGGCTCCAGATCTCCCTTACCTTGTCTGTCTGGCTGACCAACCACTTCAATGTGGTGATGAACGAGACACCCAGCATTTGGGAAGTCAATTGAGTCAGGAACTTCCTGAGAAACTACAGGAGACAGAGAGATAGACAGAATGGGAAATTAAGCTGATGCAATGAGGGTTACACATGGAGAATGGCACTGAGTCCCATAAATATCTGGAAAATCCCAGTGTCCATCCCTGGCCTGTGCTGCTGCATCTCTGTGGAGTGGACGATTCCGTTGCCTCAGGATCTGGAGTAGCTGCAAGAGTGAGAGGCGCTGACAGGTGCAGCAATTAGACCCACACAGAGAGGGATACCACATGGGGAGATACTATGTGTGATATCACCAGAATGCAGGAAGATTTCAGAAGCAAACAATTGTGTAGGAAGAATAGGATCTGCTTTGTGGTGCACTGGTATTAGCGGTCAAATATGAGCAACCTGTGAGCAGGCGAAGTGATGGCCTTATGTTATTATTGCTTGAGCAAGTATCCAAAACCTCAGCTCATGTTCAGGAGAGACAGGTTTGAATCCCACCATCAGAAATGAGGGAATTTCAATTCAATAATTTTAAAATAATAATGAACAATCCATAATGGAATATGAAACCATTGCTGATTAACCAAAACCCAAACACCTGTCTTTGGGAGAAGGGCATCTGCCTATCCTCATGTGATCTGCACGACATCCCCACAGCAAAGTGTTTGCCTCTAAATGACCCTCTAAACGGACAAGCAAGTTACTCAGCTCAAGGGCAGCTAGGGATGGGTAAGAGAGACTGGTCATCCAGAGAAACCCACATCCCATACCTGACTTAAAAACCAATCCATTAGAATGGTTACACTGGAACTGTGCTGGGACCAGTGTCCTGGCCAATCATGTCGGTAGGTTTCAGGACAGGGCTTTAAACTGACAGAGAGGATGTAGGGACAGCATTCAGGTGAAAGGAGCTTTTCAAATCCAAAGAGAAGCATTGGAACAGCATGGGAATGTGGCTGAAGACATTCAGAAAGGAACAGGATTGGACAAAGTTTAACTAAAATTGTACATCATTGAATATGGATGTGTCAGGAGATTGTGGGAAAGAAGAAATTATGTTTTTCTTTGGAATGGACAAAGTCTCCACAATCAGTTGAATGGATTTTTGAAAGACAGATAAATGAGATTTAGACACCAGGGAGATGTGGTTACCGGACGAATAAGAGGTGGAATGTATATAGTCGATGGTTTAGTCTTGCGTGGTCTTAAGCAGAATGGGGAAGGAGGGTTGGGTAACGCTGACAGTAATGGGCAACAAAGGCATTACAGAGAAAGCATTTGGCCTCAGATCATTAAGTAGAATCGGTCTGAATGTACATTCTGGCTACGACTTGCCAGGGACACAAGCAGCTGAACAGTTTTAGCCACCGAACAGCGTTTCATTGCTCATTACTGCATTAAACACGAATTCCATTGAAATTTTCAAGAGAGGAATAGTGATAATTTTGGGAAACTACAATATTGGTATAATCTGTGACAATCACACCAACAAAAGTGACATTGGAAAAAGAGTTCAGAGAATGTTTCTGTCACTGTTTCTTTGATTAACTCATTGGGCAACTGGCTCGGGACATAATAATCTTAAGTTGACCACTGCGTCATGAAGTTGAGGGAATGAGTAATGTCACACTGTGAGGTCCTCCAGAAAATTGTAATTAAGTACAGTTTAAAGGGATATAAAAATTTTCAATGACTCACGGAAAGGGCATGCCACAACTCGAAACAAAAATAGGAGAAAGTGAGGACTGCAGATGCTTGAGATCAGAGCTGAAAATGTGTTGCTGGAAAAGCGCAGCAGGTTCAGGCAGCATCCAAGGAGCAGAAGACTCGACGTTTCGGGCATGAGCCCTTCTTCAGGAATTCCTGAAGAACGGCTCATGCCCGAAACGTCGACTCTCCTGCTGCTTGGATGCTGCCTGACCTGCTGCGCTTTTCCAGCAACACATTTTAGCTAGAAACAAAAGTAGCCAATGACATGAGTTTGAGAGAAGAACTGATCAAGGGAAATAGACTAAACAGCATGAAATGTGTGTCTGTAAACAAACAGTGGAAAACATTTGAAGGAATAGTGTAAAACATTCAACAGACAAAACCTCAGCAAGAAACTTGTACCCGTCACTCACTCAAAACAAAATGAATCATATTAGATTATCAGGCTCAGAAGGTCACAAAAAAGTACTTAAAATTCTGTGGTGAGAGCGAAGGTTTAAACAGTAAGTGTTAAAGGGTGATTGCGATGGGTCTGCTAGCAGGAGGAGGGCACTGGCAAGGGGAATTGTTGTCAGTGTTTAATGATACGATAGGAACAGGGAGATGTGAAGGTACTGGTGGTGGTGAGAGTGTTACAGAGAGTGATCAGGGTGTTACAAAGTCAGTATGGATTGCTGCAGCTGGAGGAGTTTGCAGAGATGGGAAGGACATATGTATTTTTATTTATTCATTGGATGTGGTTGTCACTGATAGGACCAGCATTCTTTTCCCCATTGTTATTTACCCAGAGGTTAGCTCAGAGTCAGTCATATTGCTGTGGTCTGGAGTCACGTGTAGGCTAGACCAGGTAAGCGTGTCAGATGTCCTTCCCTTAAGGAGGTAAGTGAACCTGATGAGCTCTTCCTACTGATTGACAATGCTTTTATGGTGACCTCACCAGTGTCTTGTACAGATTCAACATGACATCCCAACTCCTACTCTCAATGCTCTGCCCAATTAAGGTAACCATCTCAAATGCCTGCTTCACCAGCCTGTCTACCTATGTCACCTCTTTCAAAGAAGTGTGTACCTCCATCCCTGGGTCACTGACTGACAACACTACCCAGGGCTTGAACATTAACTGTATAAGTCGCACCCTGGTTTATTTTACCAAAGTGGAGCACTTCGCATTTATCTAATTAAACTCCATCTGCTCTTCTTCAGCAGTACTATTAATCCTGTTGTATCACAGATAACCTTCTTCACTGCCTACTATATCACCAATGTTAGCGTCACACATAAACTTAAATACCAGGAAAGCTATATTCCCATCCAAACCATTTATCCACATGACAAACAACATTGGAACCACTGCACCGCTGGTCACATGCCTCCAGTTAGAAAATCAAAACGTCTCCTACCACACTCACTCTCCTACTATCAAGATAATTCTACACCTAATGGATATTGCATCCTTTTACATTGACCTGATGTTATTACCCAGTCTACCACAAGGAACGTAGAATGCAGATCAGTACAAGACTCTTCGGCCCTTGTTGTCATGCTGACCTTTTATCCTCCTCTAAGATCAAACTAACCTACACTTAACTCATTTTACTATCATCCATGTACCCATTCATGAGTTTATTCAATTAGTTCAATTTATCATTTCTCTGCCCATTCTTTTTCCAGCTGATGTATTGATTGGTGTATCATTTGATATCCTTACTCGTTCTTAACAACTCCACCAAAATTGGTATCATCTGCAAAATTACTAATAGCACCATTGACATTTTCATCTGAATTACAACGAGGGGTGCAGCACTGACCCTTGCAATACCCCATTTGAAACAGACTTCCAATCAGAAATACATTCTTCCAAAGCCTGCTGACTTCTTTGTCCAAGGTAATTTTATCTCCAACTCCAACAAGATTGTAAAGATTGAGTGAGGTTACAGATGTGGAGAAGGGTCAGGTGGTTTGATAATGTTACACAAAGGGAGGATTGGTAGGAAAGGCTGTCGGGACTGGAGGACTTTATACAGATGAGGAGGTTGAGAGGGATGGTAAAAGGTTAGAGGCAATGAGGTGGATAGGACAGGATGGAGGAGTCCTGTGATGACTGGAGAAAGTTACAGTGATATCATGTGCTGTGGAGCGTGGATAAGGTACACAGATGGGAAGGTTGGTAACGTCTGAGGGATGTCACAGAGACAGGATTGGCTGTCGGTACTGGACATGGTGACAGAGATATGGATTAGATAGATTTTTGGGGATAGTGACCATAACTCTAAGTTTCAATGTTATTGTGTAAAGAGGTAAGGATTGTGCAGAAGTTAAGTGTCTAAATTTGGGAAAGGCCACTTGTCATTTGATTATCACTATCATTCAAGTTAATCACTATCATGAGACAGGATCAGACAACCAAACACTGGGAGCAATTATATGCAGTTGAGGATACAATCGGAAAGTGGGAGTATTTTTAAAGGATACAGTGAGAATTCCGGGCCAGTGTGTCCCGGGAACAGTGAATGGAAAAGGCAGCAGGTCCGGCGAATACTGATTAAGCGATATCGTGAGTTTGATAAAGAAAATACCGTACAATAAAAGAAAAACACAGGTGAAGCCGTTCAAATGCAGAGAGAGTGCAAGGGGGTTCTTAAAATAAGAGGAGCAATCAATGGGCATGAAATATCCTTGGCAGATACTAGTAAGGAAAAGCCACAAGGTATGTTATTAGTTTTGTTGCAGTAAAAATGTTCCCAGCTAAAGGGTACGGCCTGTTAGAGACATAAAGGGACATTCTGTGCATGGAGCCAGAGGAAGTATGTGAGGTCTTCAATGAATACTTCCCACCTGTACTCACAAAGGGGAAAGACATTGTAGCTGTGGATTTCAGTCAGGATGATCAGGTTCAAGGACATGGTAAGATCAATAAAGATGAGGTATTAAATGTTTTCACCGGCATAAAGTTGGAGAAATCCCGGTGCCCAATGTAATGTATCCAAGGCTGCTATGCGAGGTAAGGGAGGAGATTGCTGGGGACCTGGTGTCTATATTGAATACTCTGCTGACCACCGGCGAAGTGCTGAATGACTGGAGGATAGCTAATGTGGTTCCTTTGTTCAAGAAACCACTCTCTGGGTGAAGAGGTTTCTCCTTGTCTCATTTCTAAACAGGCTTCCAATTGCTCAACTCTGGTGCCTTTCGGATCTTAATCTCTCCTGCCAGTGAAATCATCTTCCAATGTTCACTCTACCACAGGATTTTACTGCTGCTACACTAACTGCTGTGTACATACCACCACAAGCAGAGTGTGAGGAAGCTCTGGATGGGCTGTACTCCATCACTAACACCCTGGAGACAGAACACCCCGAGTCCCTGTGTATTGCAACTGGTGACTTCAATCAAGCCAATCTGAGGAAGGTGTTGCTCAAGTACCACCAGGACGTTATCTGCCCATCAAGGGCCGGCACCTTTTAGACCACTGCTACACCACTGTGAAAGATGCTGACCACTCCACCCACTCACCCTCATTTCAGGAACTCGGACCACAGTGCCGTGTTTCTTCTCCCAGCTTACAGGCATAAGCTCAAGCAGGAGACCTCCTCGCGGATACAGGTCCAGTGCTGGTTGTAGGAGGCAGAGGATCAGCTCTGGGGCTGTCTGGAATCGGCTGATTGGGTCATGTTCAAACAGTCCGCAGGTACTTTGAACGAGTATGCTACCACTGTCACAGACTTTATCAGCAAATGTGTGGAGGACTGCACACCGAGGCAGTCAACCCGGGTGTTCCCCAACAGGAAACCCTGGATGAATCAGGATATACAGAACCTGCTAAAAACAAGGCGTGAGGCCTTCTGATCAGGAGACCCACTTGAATATAAGGAACCCAAGTATGGCCTTCCCAGAGCCATTAAGAGAGCCAAGGGCCAACACCGATACAAACTAGAGCCCCAGACAGACACCCGGCGACTATGGCAAGGACTGAGCAACATCGCAGGTTGTAAAATGAACAGCAAAAGATCGCAGATGATGACATATCCCTCCCAGATCGTCTCAAGACTTTCTATACTCGCATTGACCAAACATTTGGCGGAGAGGTAGCATCTATTCTGACAAGACCTGACAACCCTATTCCAACAGTCACTGCATCAGAGTTCAGACTTGTTTTCCTTCATGTGAATCCAAGGTAAGTGTTAGGACCAGACGGAATACCAGACCATACACTCAGAGCATGCGCAGATGAATTGGCAGGGGTCTTCTCGGATATCTTCAGCCTCTCTCTGCAGCAGGCCACTGACTGTGCCGTTTCAAGAAGGCCAACATCATCCCTGTGCCTTAGAAGGTTCATGCAGCATGTCTCAATGTCTAGCGCCAATGGCCCTAACCTCGGTCGTGATGAAGTGCTTTCAAAGGCTGGTCATGGCATTAATCAACTCCAGCCTCCCCAGAACTCTTGACATACTCCAGTTTGCCTAACGGACCAACAGATCCACTTCAGATGCCGTATCACTGGCCCTTCACTCCTCCCTAGAACATCTCGACACCAAGAATAGCAACATAAGAATCTGAATCATTGATCAGCCTTCAACACTATTATCCCCTTGCGACTGATTACTAAGTGATTTCAGACTAAACCCCACACTGCAACTGGATCCTCAGATTCCTGACCACACAGCCCACAATCAGTGAAGGTTGGGGACAATATTTCATCCTCACTAACACTCAACACGAGAGCCACCCAGGAGTCCTTACTCAGTCTGTAATGTACTCACTGTATATCCATGACTGCGTCGCCAAATACCAGACTAATGCCATGAACAAGTTTGCTGATGACACCACCATAGTCGGTCAAATCTCAGATGGTGACAATCCAGACGACAGACAGAAGGTGGAAGACCTGGAAAAATTGCGCACTGAGAATAACCTAGCTCTCAATGCTGGCAAAACAAGGATCTCATTACTGACTTTCGGCGGGATGTAACTCGTGTCCCCCTACACATTAACAGCACAGAGATGGAACGAGTGGAGAGTGCCAAGCTCCTGGGAGTGTTAATCTACAACAAGCTTTCTTGGACTCTTCATGTGGCTGGTCTGGTTACAAAGGCACAACAACATCTCTTCTTCCTCAGGCTGTTGAGGAAATTTGGCATGACGGTGAATACACTTGCCAACTTTTATAGGTGTGCCAACGAGAGCATTCTGTCTGCATCTATCACTACCTAGTTTGGCAACTGTACCATTCAAGATCAGAGACGGTTACTGAGAGTGGCGAACTCGGCCCAGACAATCACAAAGGCCAACCTCCCATCTTTAATCCATCTACCATGACGCTGTCAAGTATTCTCAAAGATCCATCCCATCGTGGCAATGGTTTACCACAACCTTTACATCGGGGAGACGGTACAGAAGCCTGAACACACGCACACAGCTGCTTTCACAAGTTTCTGTTTTGCTGTTAGGATATCGAATGGACTAACAAACGCTGAACATTTGCCTGTACCTGCATTTTTTGTTTTTGCCGCTGTTTACCTATTGTTTACTTTTCTATGTTACTTAACTCTGTGACCTGCCTGTATTGATCGCAAGACACTGTGCCTCAGTAAACGTGACATTCCATCCCATTCAATTCCATTCCTCTTTCCAGGTCGTGCAATATTCTGTAAGTTTCAAGTACATTCCTCCTCATCCTTCTAAACTCCATCGGTTATAGACACAGAGTCCTAACACTTCTGATTAAAGTCTCAGAAATACACCCCAACCATAAGATTCTTGTCTTCTCGAGATGAAGCAGAACATTGCATTGGCGTGCCTAATTACCAATTCAATCTGCTAGTTTGTCTTAAGGGAATTCTGGACTGGACTCCTTTGCACTTCAGATTTCTGAATTTCCTCCCCATTTGGAAAATAACTCATGCCTCTATTTATCTGACCAAACTGCATGACCTCACACATTCCCATACATATTCCATCTGCTACATCTTTGCACACTCTCCTAATCTGTCTAATGTTTCTGCAGCCTTTTTGCTTCCTTAGTACTACCTGCCCCTCCATTTATCTTTGCAAACGTTGTCATATTACTTCATCCAGATCATTTATGTCTAAGGTGAAACACTGTTGTATCAACACTGACCCTTGTGAACCACCACTGGTCAAAAGCTTCCACCCTGAAAAGGACTCTTTTATCTCTACCCTCTGCCTCCTGCCAGACAGCCGAGTTTCTAACCGTGCTAGGACCTGGCCTCTGACACCAGGGGCTCTTATCTTACTCGGCAGCTTCCTGTGAGGCACCTTGTCAAAGGCCTTCTGGAAGTCCAGATAGATAACACTCATTGTTTTCCTTGGTCTAATTTGCCCAATAACCTCTCAAAGAATTCGAACAGATTTGTCAGGTCTGACCTCCCCTTGTTGAAACAATGCTGCCCTATTTTAACACGCACTTCCAAGTATTCAGAAATCTCCTCCTTCTGCAGTTCCTGACTGAAGGGCTGTCGAGGCTGGGTCATCGAGTGTATTTACAGCTGAGATGGTCAGAGTTTAATCAATCAGGGAAAGAAGGGTCACGTGGAAAAGGCAAGAAAGTAGAGTTGAGGAATATTAGATCAGCGATGGTCTCACTGAATGGTGGAACATATTCGATGGGCCAAATGGCCTAATTCCAGTTGTACATCGCATGTCTTCACGAAATCAGTTTCAAAATCAATTAAATATTGAACAATATTATGGTTTAATGAAATAAAGAAACCCATGGTCTAATCGGATAGGGATGGTGGTAGGATATCACAGACTGAAGGTGTTTTAGGGACTGAAAGAGATTATGTAAATAGGGAGGGCTACATGATCTACAGGAGCTTATGGAGAGTTGAAGAGTTGGAGCATTTTACAGAGGGAGGAGTTTATCACACAGGAGCAGGTTACAGATAGTGAGGGTTGTGTAACCGAGAAGTAAATTAAAGAGAGGGAGAGTTTTCAGATCAGAAAGAGATTACTCTGATAGGGATAGAAGACACTGAATCAAAACTGCATGGAGAAGGTTACACAGATAGGGAGGGATGTAGGGATTGAAGGTGAATACACAGACATGGAGGGTTGTACTGTTAGATGGAGCTTAGAAGGATAGGGACTGGTGTAGGGACTTACAGTTAAGGAAAGTAGTGTTTTTGAGACGGTTACACGGATACATATAGTGTTAGGGAATTTAATGGACAGCAGAGGAGCTCAAAGAGAATGTATTATGGGGAGTGGAGGAGATTACATACACAGAGATGGCTGTGGGGTTGAAAAGAACTTCTACAGATCCCCTCATTCTTCTTCACTCCAATGAGAAAAGCCTTCGTTCCCTCAACCTTTCTTCTTAAGACATGCACTCCAGTCCAGGCAGCGTCCTGGTAAATCTCCTCTTTACCACCTATAAAGCTTCCACATCTTCCTGTTATGAAGGATCAGCACTGAACACAATATTCCAAGTGGGGGGTCTAACCAGGGCTACACAGAGGTGCAGCATAACCTCATAGCTTTGAAACTAAGCTAATGAAAGCCAACACAACATTTTCCTTCTTAACAAACCTATCAACTTACGTGGCAACTTTGGTGGGATTTCTGGACGTCTACCCCAAGGTCTATCTGTTCCTCCACATTGCCAAATGTCCTGTCTTTATCCCTGTATTCTGCATTCGTTTTCGACCTTCCAAAATGAATCACTTCACATTTTTCGAGGTTAAACTCCATCTGCCACATCTCAGGCCAGCTCTGCATTTTGTCAGTTTCCTGTTGCAGCCTACAACACCCCTCCACACTATGCACCACTCCATCAACCTCCTTGACATTGGCAACTTACTAACCCACTCTTCCACACCCACTTGCAAGTCATTTTCTAAAAATAATCACAAAAAGCAGAGTTCCTGGAACTGATCCCTGCACAACACCACTGGTTATTGACGTGCATCTGAGTGATTCCCATCTGTCATCACCCTCTGTGCACTATGGGCCAGGAATTCAGTGTCCAGGCTGGCAGATGTCACTGTAACCCATGCTTCCGTACTTTCTGAATGAGCCATAAACGTGATTTGTCACGTTCTCAAAGGATTCAATAAGATTTGTAAGGCATGACCTGCCCCTTGCACAACCATGCTGACTATCTCTAATCAAACTATGGTTTTCCAAGAATGATAAATCCTGTCTCTCAGAGTCATCTCAATAATCTGCACACCACAGACATAAGACTAAATGGTCTGTAATTCCCACGATTAATCCTATTGTCTTTCTCGAACAAGGAATAACATTTCCCATCCTCCAATCTTCTGGTACGATACCAGTGGACAGTAAGTGTAGTGGTCCTCACCAAAGGCACAAACATCTCTTCCCTCGCTTCCTGCAGTAACTTTGGAAACATCCCGTCTTGCCCAGGGGATTTATCTATCCTTATGTTTTACATAATTCTCAGCAAATACGCATTCTTAACATCAACCTGTTGACACACATTAGTTCTTTTCACGCTGTTCTCACAAACGACAAGGTCCCTCACAGTAGTGAATACTGAGGCATAGTATTCATTAAGGACCTCTCCTATCTCTCTGCCTACAGACACAAGTTCCCTCCGCTATCCCTGACAGGCCCTACACTCAATCTGGTCAACCTCTTGTTCCTTACATAAGTGGAGAATGCCTTAGTGTTTTCCTTAATCCTTGCTTAATGTTTTGTCATGCCCCCTTGTAGCTGTCCTAAATCAATTCTTAGTTCCTTTCTAGCTACCTTCAAAGAATCCCTACAGCGTGGAAGCAGACCATTTGGTCCAACAATTCTGTACGCTTACTCTAAAGCATATCCCACTCAGAACCATTACCCACGCCTTTGCTCCCATTTGTTCTGACTAATGCACCAAACGTACATATTCGTGACATTATGGGCAATTTAGAATGGCTGAGTCACCCAACCTGCACATCTTTGGACTGTGGGTGGAAACCTAAGCACCTGGAGGAAATCCACACAGAATGGGGTGAATGTGCGAACTCCAGAAAGACAGTCACCTGAGGCTGGAATCAAAATCGGGTCCCTGGACCTATGTGCCACCAAGTTCCTCCATGTAACTCTACAAAGCCCTGTCTGTCCTTGCTTCCTCAAACTTAAGTAAACTTCCTTGTTCCTCTTGACAAGATGGTCTACATCCCTTCGAACATTGTTAGATGTTTCACGAAAGACCATTTGGACAATGTTCACTGCTCTGCCTTCATCTATCTTTGGCCACCTCCTCAAAGAGTCACTGCAAATTGTGAAACACGGTTTCCCATTCACAAAGGCATGCTGACCATCTTGAATCAACCCTTGCCTTCTAAATATGCGTCGCTCCTTTCTCTCAGAATCTCCTCCAACAACTTCCCTATCACAGGGCTCACGGCGCTGTAATTTCCTGGCTTTTCCCTGCAACACTTAAGTGATGGAATAGCATTAGCCTCCCTCCAGTCTTCCAACACCTCACTGTGTCTCTTGATAATATAAATATCTCTGTTAGGGACATGCAATCTCTTCCCTCGCTTCCCACACAAAACAAATCTAGGTTCGAACTAATGAGCTACTGAGGATGGATCTACCTTTATTTGTTTTAAGATTCCAGCACTTTATTTTCTCTGGTGAGGATTCTTTCCAAGTCATCACTATTATTTCCCAAGGTCCGGAGCTTTCCATGTCTTCCTCCACAAGATTTTTTTTTGGTTAATATCACAGCCATCTCCTCTGTTTCTACACATAGACGACCTTATTTATATTTAATGGGCACTATCCTCGAAACTTCACCCCTCAGCCCTTACTGAAACTTACATAAAGGCTTCTGAAAATTCACATAGAACGTATCCCCCATAACAACACGCCCCACCTACACCCTTATCTATTCTGCCATTTATATTTACACCAACAAATAAGTCCAATGGTTCAAAAACACATTTTATTTTAAAATGTTTTTCTATGGGTCCAATTATTGTTTTTTCACATATCCTTTCTAAACGTATATCAGCATGCTGTCAGCTAACACTATTTGGTTTCAGACTGACAGCAGAAGGGGGTGATGAGTTCTTGTTTGAAAATCTGAAAAAGGTTAACTCACAGGCTCAGCAGGTATTAGAGAGGCAAATCCAATGCGGCCACTTATTACAAAAGGGAATGGTGTCTTGCAAAAAGTATACAAGATACGAGTCAGACCACAACTACATTATTACGAACAGCATGAGTGCCCGAAGGAATGATATTCTTGTAATGCAGGCAGGCCACAGAAGGGTAACTCGGCAAA